>NW_020450868.1:112246-162526 GCF_003343035.1 Apteryx rowi
AAAAAAAAAAAAAAACAACCAAACCCAGTCAGGGCTTTTTCTTGCCCTTCTGCTCCATGGCTCTCCCAGATCCACTCTTATAAATGTGGCTCTCCCCTCTTTGCCATTCCTCCCTTTGCAGCCCCGGCGATGGGGCAGACCCCGTGGAAGCAAAGGCCAAAGGCCATTCGGCCTCCCTCTCCGTGCCGCTCGACTCCTGGGTATCGCCTCTGAGATGCCCTTGACGGTCCGGGTGATCGCAGACCGTTAATATTTACATCAATAATTGTAATGGGAACATGGATCCTGCCTGGGTCATGAGCTAGTCAGAGCCGCTCCATCACCGACGGAGTGGTGCACAGCAGGTGACGAAGCGCGGACGGCAGCTCCCCGTTATTCCTGTGCTAATCCCTTGCTCCCCAATCCCTCCCAGCACCGAGCTGGGAGCCAGGCCACGTCCTGGTGTGCGGGGCTGCTAGGGGCACCGCCGCGGCCACGAGCATCCTTCCCCTGCCTGCCCCCCGCGCAGTCGCAGCTCACACGTCGGACGGGCGATCGCGCGGCAGAAACCGGCTGTGCGCTGCTGGTGTCAAAGGCGCTGGCAGCCCATGTTATGCTTAAGGGAAGCGGCTCGCGTCGGGTGACCCAGGCAGGAACGCACTCCAGCTAAATTATTCATGGCTTTCATCTTCCAGCCTTTAAATGACTGCTGAGTTCATTAAAATGGTGAAAGGGACCAAGTGAGAAAGCCTGAATGTTAAATCCCCGGCAAGGTGAAAAGGTCCAAATAAAGATGGTTTTGGCAGGAACTGGCTGTACTGGAGCCCATGTGCTGGGCGCCCATTATTAATGGGTGAAACAGGGCTGCCAGGTTAACGAACTTTCCCGAATCCCTTGTCTTTTGGCCTGTGCTAGCAGCTAATTGCTCAGCGGGAACTTTAAGGCTTTGTTTTGCTTTTCTGGCAAGAGAAAAGCAGCATTCACGGGGTGGGTGCGAATGCAAAGCAGAGCAGGCGCTGGCGCGCCRGGAAGGTGTCTCGGCTGATGAATGGCAGCCGAGCTGGAGGATGAAACGGTTTCRGAGCCGCCGGGGAACAGGCGCTACAGAATTAGCACTGATCACCATCCCGTCGTGCATGGCAGCTCCCCTCCCTGCAATGCACCCGCGGCACACGCCGCTCATTTGCCGATGAGATTTTGCGACGCGGCCTGGAGCAGCGCGGTCTCTTTGGGCACGGCTGTACCTGGYGGTACGTGATGTGTGTAATTCCTCCGCCGGCTGCAGCTCCCAAAGGCAGTGCTGCTTTTCATCCCCCATCCCTTATTCCCAGCAGAGCTCAGCTGTGGTAGACACAAGTGATATGACTGCAGCTCCCAGTTTAAGCATAAAGAATTAAGGTTCTGTCAGGAGAAAAAAAAAGATGGGTTTGAGTGATCCTCACACAGGAGACAGGTCCTTGACTTACAAATTACATCRGAGTTGTGCAGGTGGGTGAGGGAAAGGCTGGTGGATGCAATGTGTTTATATGAGCAAAATCATCCCCCAGCCCCAGAGCACGTCCAAGGTGAGCAATGTTTAACTGGCAGAAAAACGGTGTAACTGAAATAAATCCTTGGAAAAAAAATGCCAGCGATGCAGCATAGAGTTCAAACTTTATTTCTACCATTCCTTTTGAAATATATTTCTATGCTTATGCTCACTTTAGAAATGGTACATACACAAATATCCTGTTCTCAGAACAGAAATTACTGGGTTAGGCATTCCCACATACAAAATGCATGACACGCTGCATGGTAACACAGAGCATTGCACAAACAAACCCTCAACACAAATCACAACGTGTGTAACGCACATCTGTCCGGTGACAGCTACAGATTCTTGTCCAATGCAAAACAGTAAATTTATTTCAAATGCTGTGAAATTAGGCAAGGGTTATAACACTATTTAAAGCTCCCAAATTTCAAGTAATATGTGAAGTTTATTATATAAATTCTATAGGTACTTACTATATTTTTCATTCAAACTAATGTGTTGCCATAATTAGGTTAAATTTAACCTGATTTTTTTTTTTTTCCAGCCTGCACCTAGCTTGAAGCTTGTTGTTTCTATTTCAGACCCCTTGAAGGAGCCACGTGCCCTAAAGCTCGTCTGTTTTCTATCTATGCTGGATACTCCAATAAAAAAAGCAGTATGCTTCACTACAAACCTTAATTTGCCTATATCCTTAGAGCATCACTACTACGGCGCTAACACTAAATTACACAGAAGTGGCTACGAGGGTGAAGCGCTCTAGCGCGYGGCTGCTGTTGCAGTTCCTCTAACCCGGAGGAACCGGGAGCGAAGCCCGAGCCCCAGCGGCAGCCGTGCAGCTCCGCGCGGCGCCTGCAGGATTTGCAGCTCTGCGGCGCGGGCGACGCGAGCCGTCCCGGGCAGCTGCTCCGCTTCCCAGCAGAGGCTCCTGCTGCAATCGCGAGATCGAGGAAACCGCGTTGCCCTTTACCGCGTCGCTGCCCTTCTCCGAGGGCGCTAACAAAACCGACGGGGGCAGTCCTGCGGCCAAAGTCACGCGGGAAATCACACGGACCCTGCGCGTGACATCATCAGATCGAGCATCGAGTATTTTATTAGTTTACTGTCCTACTAAAGAAACCATAAAGGAAAAAAAACATGATCCAACACAGAAACCGGGCGGGCTTCCGCAACCCGGTCCCGGTTCTGTGCCAGGCAAGCTGCCGAGTGTGGCTCTTGCGGCGGGGTGACGACTCCTCTCCGAGAGCAGGATGCCGTAACCTAACCACCAGCATCCTCCTGCAGACAAGCATGTTCCAGCGCGCGGCGCTCTGCTATTGATGTCCCGCGGGAGGCGCTGGGAGCGTCGCTGCGACGAGGCAGCTCCTGCCCGGCGCCCAGCCTGGCCCTCCGCAGCGATGGCTCCGCACAGCACGGACGGTCCGGCCCAAGAAACGCCGCGGTGGGGCCAGGGCYGGGACACCTGGAGCAGGAGGCAATCCAGCAACACGAGCAGCAAGTCCCTGTGGTTTTGCCTTGTCGTTTGCAGAGCCTGTAGGCACTTACTGCCAAGTGACCGTCGATGCAATGCTCGGGATGATGTTCGAAATAAAGATGAGTTTTACAGATGAGCTGGTTCATGCTAGTAAAGCAGACCTTGACTGCTTTTTAGCGCAAATGATTTAACAGCTTGGCGTAAGGAGCTTTCCAGGTCACCCCAGTGCGTGCTGGGCTGCATCGGAAGCGTTGCTGATTTACGCTGCCCTGCTTTCAGCCGAGCTTCGCTGCCACGGAGCAACATCGCTCGAACAGCGCGCGCCGCTCGGCCTGCCAGCTCTGCGCTGCGCGGCTGATTCTCCGGGGCAGTGCTGGGCTGCTCTGCGAGTCGCTTTGCTTCGGGCCTCGCCAGCCGAGAAAGCAAACTTGCCCTCCATTTTCCCATGTCTTTCCCTGTTTGGCTCCCTAGAATAACACGCCACAAATCACCGCCTAATTCAATCCCCGCTAAAGCAAAGCATTACGGCCATTCRGTACCGTCTGGTCTGGTTCCAGGTGTGATGCGGGACCGTGCCGCGAGCGCCAGCCGGCTGCATCACGCGGTGAGGGCAGCCCAGCGTGGGAACCTCCGCCGCGCGGGAGCCCGTCAAGCCCAAGCCTGATCCAGACCCGTTTGGCAGGACATCGGCGCTTCCCTCTGCAACAGGGACCTGAGAAAGGCTGGGATGGGGGGGTTAGAGGAGGAGCTGCTTTACCAGCACTGCCTCTTTACCGAGAGTCCTCTTAATGCACCACTGCATTAACGAACTGCAAATCCATATCTGGAAGTGACTCATGGGGGGAAGGCATTCGTGACAGGGCTCGTGCTGGTCTAAGGACGCATGATCTGTGCTGGACTCCAGCCAGAGCTCGCCCAAGGTGCAAGCTGCTTAGACCTGCAGAAGGGATCGGAGGCACAGACGTGAGCGGTGCCTCCAGGTGCTTTAAGGGCAGGCGCAGCGGAGAGACCCAAGCGGTACTTCTGCCACCAGGAGCCCCCTCCTGGCAGCCGGTCCCGAACGCCCGGCGGCATCCGCACCGCAGCCCTGGTGCTCTGCGCGGCCCCACGCAGAGCGAGCACCCGCGCAGACCGGCCAGGGGAGGCCCCCGGCTTCCCACGCAGCCACGTCCTCCTATCCCTGGCACCGGCAAAGCTGCTCGCCCGTTATTTAACACTGTGCACCTGCTACATTCCCCAACACAAATGCTCATTTCCTCATTAAGGGAAGCTATTGAATCAATAGTACAGAGTTTTGTACGCGAATTTAGGTCATCTGGCTGTCAAGACCAGCACCAGTCTCATTTAAAAGCATGTGTAAGTAAGTGGGACATTACAGAAGATACTGCCTGGAACTGGCTTTTCAGTATTTCTTCACCTCTGGACGGCAAAGCTGCTTCCGACCTGTTCCTGAGCGCTGGTTCTCTGCAGGCCCTTGGCGATGCCCTCGGCAATGCCCTCGCAGCCCCCGGGCACTCTGCACCAGGCGGAGCAGCCCTTCTGCCCGCAGACCCTCTGCAAAGAGCCCCGCGCACCGGGGACACCYGGCATGGCGGGACAGCCCGGGGTCCGTGTCGCCGGCGCTCTCGGGCTGCTGGGGCAGGCTGCGCTTGCAGGCGTCCCGATGGACGGGGCGGCYGCCCCAAGCCACCACCTGCCTGGGCTCGGCACGGCTCCCGCTTCCCGCGCCCGCCGCGGTGCCGGGCAGGCGTCTGCACAGAGATTTATGGAGCTCAGGTGGGGTTCGCACACCTGCCTTGGACACTGCCAAGCGTTGAGGGCTGTCACATCCTATGGAAAATAAATTGAGGGTATCCTGGATATCTGTTGCCTTGGGCTGACAAGGTGCAAAACAGCTTTTTTTATATTTTCCCCATAACATTATTGCTATTATTGCAGGCTACAGCAATGCAGTAACAGGCAGGCTGCCAAACTGCCACATTTTTTGATTCAAGTAATTTCTTAAAACATGACCTTGTAAGAGGCTTTATGCTTTATCCCTCATTTCCAGGAATAAGAAAAATCACAAAATACAGTCCTAACTAAATGCCTAAAGGACTGTTTAAAATACTGTTGGATTGTCTGATGAAATGAAGCCTTTCTGCAAGAATTCAGTGTGTACTGACAAACAGTCAGTGTTGTCAAATACTAAATCTGAACGCATTCAGTTACTTACATTTATTATGATAACAACTACAAGTACATAAATGGATCGAAGTTCTGGAGTGAACCATCCATCCTGTGCCTCTCCTTGGTCTTACTCCTCCAGTCACCTTCCTCATGGGCATGTTCGCTGGGGTTTTTTTTAATCTCATGTTGCTCCTTTCGTCCCGTCCCGCCCCACCCCGTCCCGCTGTGCAGTGGGTGGCTGCYGCAGCTGCTGACTGTGATTTCAGATTCAGATTCAGCAGCGATTCCTTTTTTTATAGAAATGGTGTGATTGAAGACTCCCAGTTCTGCGCTGCCGCCTCGCTCACCGATCTCTGACAGGCTCCGCTTTCAAAATATTGTCACTCAATATTTATGCAGCGTCTGCGTGAGCGGTGCCCGCTCTGGTCGCCAGCCCCGCGCCGGCTGCAGTGCTTTCGCCGGGCGAGCGGGTGCTGGCGAGGGGCTGGCGGTGCCCCTGCCGCTCCTCCGCCCCGCGCCAGAGAGGGGGAAAACCCAGACTTTGGTCTTCCTCCAACAGGCCTTCCTCGACTGCATCCCTTGGTTTCCCATCTCTTCAGTCTCTCTTTTCGTCTCTCTTCTTTCAGTCCTGGCTTTTGCCGTCAGGCCACTTTGCTGCGGAGCCATGTGGGAAGGAAGGTGGTGCCGTAAAAGCAAAACCAGAGCACGTAAAATCACCTCCCAAACCTGGGAGCTGCGGAGAGCCCCTGGAAGTGGCTCTGTGCATCTGAAAGAGCAGGGGAAAACGTCAAGAAAGGGGATAGGAGAAGCACAAAGAAGCCAAGAGGAACAACCACCCTGTGCTGTCATCTGGAGAAAAGCCCAGAGGGTTGATTTGGGGTTAAATGCTGACTGTGGGGGGGGGGGGGCGAGAATTGCAAGCAGATGGAGATCAGCTCCTAAGTCACCTAGTCACATTTCGAAACATTCATCCTTTCTTCAGTCTGAAAATCTGGGACAACAGCATTGCCTACCCTGGAGTGCAGCTTTGGAAAACGCTGTCAGCACCGGGAATCTGTATTTAGGGCTTGTTGTGAGCCRTTCCCTGAGCCCTCCCTTGTCGCACTCCTCTGCGCATCCTTGGCCATGGAAATGTCCACGCACACAAGCGCTGCGCTTGCCACGCTCCATCTACCGCGCCAAACACCTTCATGCACTGCAACAGCTATTCAGCCAGGAGCGATGTCTCCAGCACTGCAGCCCAGGCACACTGACATCGGGCTGAAGAACTGCAAAATGCTGGAGGCCAGGTGAATGAGCAGTGCTGCTGTCCATTACTGGCATTCTCCTACATTGGGTCAAGCTTTTGCCATTTCACAATTTAAAAATGCCCAGCAAAAATGTGACATTGAGGCTAGCTTAGACTTGTCACAACAGCCACAAAATCCTGTCTTACTCTCCTGTTAAATGGCACTTGTTCCAAGACAAAAAATAACAACAAAAAAAAGATTAATGAATGCATTCATATGAGCCATTAAGAGAAAACTAAAGACAGCAATAGATACAGATAGAGGCAGAGAATGGCAGATCCTAAACAATGCATCTCCTGCTATTTCCTATTTATACAATAGAGTTTCTTTCTTTGCTCAGACTGGAAGGATAGGCATGACAAGCATCTCATCAACATCCGTGTATAACAACATCTCCTTGCTATTAATATGCAAATTGAAATGCACACACTGATTAAAAACATATTAGACAAAGGCTATTGTCAGAGRTCTGTGAGCACGCTACAAGGCTCAATTAGTGAGCAGCGGGCCACGGAGGGGAGGCTGCTTCAACCGCACTCGTTCGAGTGCTGCACGCCAAACCTGCCTCGCACCGTCGAGGCAAACAAGCTGCTGCCGTCAGCGCTGAGCTGGCCAGGCAAAGCCTCCAGGCACACCATCACGCTCCGCAGGTGACATAGGTGCAGTGCTCTTCTGCAAGAAGCTGGGTGATAATGAGCAAGCCCGTCAAACATGGCATGGGATTAATGCTTTCTGCTGCTGAGGCATGGCATCTGCGGTTGACCACCTCGTTTGGGAAGGTAAGCAAGACCCTCGTGGAGAGATGGCCAAGATAAGTATTCAGCATCAGCTGCTCAAGTTCTGTCGCACGCCCTCAGCAAAGCCCATCTGCAACCTCTCTGTGAAGGAATATGAAATTAAGTCCTGCTAAGAGTAGAAGTCAGCTGCACTCAGAGATGATTTTTAGTAGTCCTGGCAGGATTATGACATGCACAGAGGTGCTGAGGAAATGATATAGAGGAGGAATTTTATAGTTTGGTTTAGATCTCCTGTGACTTAAGGCACAAGCAGTATATGGGAAGGAGATATAAAAATGCAATACACTGCCCTGCCCTGAAGAGTTCTGCAGCTGTCTCCTGACCCAGCTCTTYATAGCTGGAAGAACACACTGAGTAAAGATAAACATTACTGGGTCAACGGGAACAGCTCCATCACCCCTGTTCAGACACTTGAAATGGAAATTAGGCTAGAAAATTTATCCTAAAGCCTTGAACTGCCCTCACTGCAGTAATGTAAAGTGGGGAACGTGTTGCAATGTTAATGGATATTTGCTTTCTCTTTCTTGAGATAATGAATTTTAGCAAACAAATTGGGTCCTCCCTATCTCACACGGCAACATGCTGACCTGGATGTTCCCAGTAACCTTGCACTGGTGGGAGAGGACTTGCAGTTGGTCACAGGCAACAGCACACTTAAACTCAAATGAATCCAGAGAACTGCAGGAAACTGCTAGCACAGCCAGAAGGAGGAATGCAGACTTTTGCACACATAATTTGAAGATTACGGAAGGTGGTTTTAAAGGTCAGGAGTTGCTAATTAAGTTGATGCAATAGGAACTTAACAAAGAAAGTACCACTTAYGTTCTAGGAGCATTCTTCTCCTGTGATTAATTTCTTTGTGTTAAGTAGTGTGTCTCAGGGTAGAATCACTTTACACACTGTTGCCATAGAGCTTTATTGCCTTAGCACAAGAAGCGAGTTAAAAAACATGTATTACTAGTGCTATATTATGCCTGAGCATAAAACACTGCAGAAAGTTAGTGTCTTGTTTTCTGAAACATACCCTACAGCACTTGCACCAGTGCCGTAAGAACTCTATTAGCTTGCGCTAGAAGACTCTTAGGGAACATGACTAAAGGATTAAGGTTTCAGTGTTTATAGCCACACTTCCAGCTGTCTCTCAGTGCCAGCGGTATTCCGGTTAGCATTGGCTCCTTGGCGTGTGGCAGAACACAACCAGCCTCTCAGTTTTTGAGATGTACTTTACAGAATGTCTTGCACAGCATTTTAGGCTGGGAAAACCTTTGACCATAACAGACAAAATCAACTTGTGATGTATGGATGTTCTGCACGGAAAAATGCAGTGTGTTTTCTCTATGGAGAAAAGAAACACAAATGCCTTCACCCCTCAATTTAAAGTAACCTTTGGGGATGCAATGGTTTTACTGCATCCCTTTCCAAAGATCTCTAATACACCCACACAGTGCTTAAGCCAGGTATGATGTACTAGTCTCGACATCAGAGAAGCACATGCAGTCTGGAGACATTTCTGTAGGGATCACCGACTTCCCACTAGGAGATTTGTCTTTTTATGTCTTGCTTTGAAGGCCTAATGAACTTAAGAAAAGCAAAAGATTAGAAGGATTTAGGGACCAAAGCCTGACTGACTGGCCAAGGACAACACTGGCACCAAAGGCAAATGTTGTGCTGCTCTAGCTACTTTGCTTTGAAACAGGACAAAGCTGGGGGTATGACAGGGCACCTCGCTCTCGCTTCACATGCCTCCTGCTCGCCGGGGCCTGATGGCGTGGGATGCGTCAATCTGTCTGGAATTCTGATCCTCCTGCTCGCGCTACATCTTTGCACCACCTCTGCAGTGTCATGGGACAAACAGGTCTATTTTAAGGCTACCAGGGTGGCATAAAATGCTACTTTGCTAAGCTAGAGGCAGGTCCTCTGTCTCTGGCCATTCTCTTGGGCCGAGCAAGCCACCAACTGCAGGATGAGCAGCAGCCTGGGAAGGCTGGACGGACTCCTGCAGGCTGGTAATATGGGCTGAGTCCAACCCAGCTCACTGCAGCAGAGTCAAAGAAATTGTGTTTGTGCTGTGATTAATTTGCTGCAATTAGCTTCTAGTGATTACCTGAGCACACAAGTTAGAGAAGGGGTTTTTTTATTTTCTCCTGGCAAAATCACCTCTGCAGCATCCTGAGTGCAACTTGGAGGAAGGAGAACAGGTTGCAGGAAGGAGAAGGATCTGCAGGGGGAAGGAGGCTCAAAAAAGCCAATCTGTGCATGCATGAACAATATGCCCTATTTCTGTAAATCATTCTTTCTGTAAAGAAACAGTTTAGCTTCAGAAACGCTGTCTTCTTATGTTATTACCCAGAACACAATAAATGAAAGAGCCCCATAGCTATGAAACATAAGGACATGCTTACTCATCTGTAAACAACCCATTCTCCTCCACACATGAAAGGCATTGATGCAAGAGCACAGATTAATCATATAGAGCTTCTTTAGTATCTTTTACTGTCCCTGGAGAGTAAACAATCACCTTCTGCAGGCATCTGACCCTTCCCTTTGCAAGACTAAAGGCATGGAAAACACCATGCAGCCCATCTGGGCCGAGACCTCCAAGCGATCGAGCTCCAGGCAGCCTCCAGGACGTAGAAGAGCAAAGGTCCTCTTTGCTACGTGGTTCTCTTCCTACACCTAGCTCCTCTTAGCAAGGCCGAGGAAATGAAGTGCTGCTGCTGGCGTACCGCAAGGTGTGGATCTGAAGCACAGCACGGGATAACTCCATTTGCAGGCACCTCCCCTCAGTGTTATGAGCTTTCAAATAGGAGAAAGTTGTTCAAAGTTGAGGGTGGAGCCTCTGCGTACTACTGCAATACATATAAAAACAATGCAAGTATTATAGGTGAACATATGCAAACGCAGGCACATAAGTTATCCCAATTATATAGAAAAGATTTCTTTTAAGCATGTAACATGAAATCGGCAAGAGTTAGTCAAGAGGTGAGAGCACTGAAGGGACGAAAACTTTTATGATGAGCTCCATGAGTTCTCACTCTCCACCCTCAGCAATTTAGGGGAGCCTGGTACCTTTTGCAATTAAGGTGCTGAGCTTTTTAGGATGGAGCACTTCATTATTGCACTGAAACTTTCCTGCTTACTCCTCTAAGTGGAACACCCACTAGACATAGCCATCTAAAGAATATTTGCTGTTAAATCATTTTCCTCCACTAGAAATTTTCCTGTCTACTGTAACCAAAGAGACAAAGGGAAAAATCACTTCCAGGAAAACTGTAATCAAGAAGAATTTGTAATTTATTTCACCTGTCCATTTTGTAATCAGAAGAAATTCTTCAGGTACAGAACAGCAAACTCTGCATTTGTTTGAAGCACAAAAACTCAACACCTTCTCAGCACAGGTCTGATTCCCCTCTAGGGGTGGTGGAGGCAGGAATCTGAATTTGTCCTGCTGCTCCCATGGGCTATGTGACTATTAAGTGTCCTCTGAGTCACCACCTGCTACCCTTCACTTCATGTGTGAGCAGGGAGAATGTTTAAAAGCACTAAATACTAATTTGCAATAAGACTGGCACTTAGCTTCCTCGTGCACTGCACCACTTAAGCTTAACTAAACCAAGCATAAACAAAACATAACAGGAAAGATTTTTCCAAAGCAGAGAGACATTTAGACAAACTTTAATATTTAGTGTGAATTTTGTCTACACCTCCTACCTATCATATCTAAAACATATGAACTAGGCACATTGCTCCAAATTGTTTGCAATTTCTACCATCAAATACAATGATATTCCTATTTATTTCTTCAAAATATGAAGATGACCAACATGATAGCTCTGTTCTGTGTAAGTCAATTAACCCAGCTATTATAAAGATTTAGCATGTTCCTTTGATTAAATGCCAAATGAAAATAAAAAGCACCAAAGATTGCCTGTTAAGTAAATTTGCCACTAATTTTCATATGCTACAGCAAAGAAAAGCATAATCACATAAGTCTCATTTCTTCTTAGACTGGAAGGGGTCTATTTAGTCTTCATTGCTGGCAGGCAAAATAACACGGGCTGCCACAGAGAAACATCTATTATTGATCTTACTCCTGATTTAGGAGAATTATCTCTCTTCTCTCCTGAAGGTTTGGAATAACAATCTTCTAAAAAGAACTGGTGAGTTTGGGCTTTTAATTGCCTTTGCAAGGTAGAAGAGTCATTTTCACGAACACAAATAGGTTTTTTCATTAAAAGGCTGACTCTGGTAGCAAGGTAGGGAGGGATTTCCCAGTCCCAGATGAGACGGTAATAAAAAGCTAGTTATACAAAATTATCATTAAGAAGGAAAGCCAAAGTGGCTTTTTCCAGCATCACTGCTTTCCGTGTATGTCAACAGAAACACCCTGCAGCCGGCTACACGCGCGGCGCGCAGACCCAGCGGGCCGCCGAAGATGAACTTCTTCCCATGGTAGAGAAAGATAAGAGAAACACAAGCTCATCAGCAGCAGGTGAGACTATATTTCTTCCTCTGGCATCACAAGGTCCCCTCCGCTAAACGCCTGCTCTCGCTTCATCCTGTGGACTCACTAACAAACCGAACTGGTTTTAGCGACTGAGTCCTACAGGTACCAGCATGGTTTCAGTGCAATTACTACTTAGTATGTGCTGCCTTAATAACTGAGCGGGCTTTAAACATTGCAATTGCCCAAAGTAACCACTGCTTTACTATGAAGCTGCCTTCAGCTTCACTTGCACACTGCTCTGCCACACAAACCCTTTGGGTGCTGCTTCCCTCAAAGTGAGAGGGAAATTAAGGCTGCAGCACAGCACCTACTGCACCCTCTGCTACAGATCTTGCTAGTTTGTGAGCTACCACACTGCAAATAGACAATAATAATTCTGTGAACACTCAAAACTACTTTTGCATCATAACTGCAATTTTCTAAGTGACCTGCCCAAATGTAACTTATCTGAAACATATGCAGCACTGCTCAACACCAAAATGCACAACAATATACTTGTTTGCTTTGGCTTATTAAAGTGCAGAGGAGGGGATGGAGGACACAGATTAATCGCCTATATATGATTTGTTCACTTGGCAGAAAATTCACAAACCTGCAGGCCACTGTGGTGAGCTGTGGATTAAATTAAAAGTTTCCCTGATGCAGAGCCAGCAGCAGCAGGTCACTGCTCTTCCTTGAGATGCTAGAGAAGTAGATTTGCACCTGGCTGGAACTTCTGGTAAATGAACTGATGGATCCATAAACATCACTGCTCATTTCCAAAGATAAGACAGGTTCTAGTTCAGTGTGCACAAAAAGGAAATGTCAAAGCCTATTATTTCAGAGATGCAGAAGCAGGGAAATGGCCACAGTCTCAGGAGAATTGTGCTACTACACATATATAAAACAACCAGATTGCTCTTTAAAAGGGTGGTACTTAATCTCTATCAGCAGTCACAAGACAGGTTCTCTGCATGCAAAGTGCACTGACCAAGCTTGTATAACACAGGGCCCAGTGAGGTTTGTTTTGCATTGCTGCAGTATCTACTAAAACTTGACCGTATTTATTACAGTTCTTGGAACCGGGGTGGGTTAGGTAAGAAACTGGTTTTCTTTCTGCTGATCGCAGCAGAAAAAGCAAAGCCATTGCAAGCTCCTTCATTGCCAATTGGTACCCTTAGTTCTGTTTTCCCTTCACCCCCAAGCCACGGAGGAATAAGCCCCTTCCCCACAGGTGAGCACCAAACCGCCCCCACCTGGGACCTGGCTGGGTCTCTGCACAAGCAGCGTGCCTCTCGCAAACTCACGGCTCTTTTTCAGCCAAAATATGTCTCTTCGGATCCCGCGGGGTTTTCTTTCGGCCTCCCTGGCAGCGCAGCGCCGGGGCGCAAAACTCACCGCAGCGCAAGGCGGCGGCAGCGGCTCCCCCGACGGCCCCGACGGGCGGCGCCGCGCAGCCCCGGGGCCCCGCGCAGCCGCCGCCGCCGCCGCCCCCGCTGCGCTGCGCTGCGCTGCTCCCCCCGGGGGGGTCCGCGGGGTCCCGGCAGCGGCCTCGGCACGTCCCGCCGCCAGCACAAGGATTTCACCCTTTGTTACTTTCCGTCGTTCAGCGAACCGATTCCTTTTCTGAAGACAAAGAGGAAGGAATTCATCCATCATACATTCCCGTCACTCTTTTTTTTTTTCTTTTTTTTTTTCTGTTGACACAAACCATGCTGGAGAAGGTGAAGAAATCATGTTTATTCTGTTTGGAGACTGATTACATCACTATCATGGATAATGTAATAGAATAATTTTATACTCTTGGAAGAAATCTAAGAATAAATATGAAAAAGTAAAATATGCTGTTCCTGCTGTCTCTGAGGTTGCATGACGGTTAAATGCTGTTTTTACAGGATAGTTATCATACTTTAGACTCTGTGCTGAATAAATATTATCTTGAAAGGGTAAAAAAATCCATCGAAATATCTTAACTCACCACAAAATTAAAAAAAGAAAAATCCATGTATTTGTCCAAAGCGAAGGTTAGTTACATGTTAATTAACGAATCCACACAGGAAACGCTCATTGTCCAAGAAAGTATCCTTCCTTCTTGCTAATCAGTTCCTCTCCGCAGAAGTGTTGGTGGTTTTCCTCGTTTGGACTGATGAATTACTACTGATTTTTCAGGCTGCAACACAGAAAAGAAGCAGCAGTAAGTTTCTTCCTCGCCATTTCCAGTTTTGAGCTTGGTTTCTTTGCACCTCCTGAAGTTTCTGTCTATGCATCTTTGTTTCCATCCCTTACCCTGGCGGCCTCCAGAAAATCTCGCTTCCTTTTCTCCCAGCAGACCGTATGGACTTCCCACACCACCCCTTTTTTAGCAGTCAAAGCTGTAACAAGATCTGGCAGGTGGAGGCTGATTCTAGGCAAAGTGACACTGGGGAGAACATGCAATTTTTTTTAACAATTAAAAAGTTTTATGTGAACAATGGGGATACTCCCATTCTAAGAAAATACACAAATAAAATTTCTATCTGAAATATAACCTCAATTTTAAGCACGGTTTTGAATTTTATGACAGAAAATTGCTGTAATGGTTTGGGGAAAAAAGTGTATTTTCTTTAGGTCCTCAATTTAAATTTGGTTATAAGAGACTAGCAAGCCCTGCAAAACTTGTTTGTTTGTTTTTTTAAATGACCCAAATGCAATTATTGGCAAACGAGGAATCTCTCGTTCAGCAAGCATAGACGATCTCAGATTTATGCTTTGAGACACTGGGCTAATGTTTATGCTTCACATTAAAATAATTAATCCATACTCCAGACACCAGAAACCAAAGATGCACCAGCCTTTTGGCAGCTCTCAAATTATGATCAAAACAGAAGATATCAGAGATATCTTTATTTTCACTTACATTAAAAGGGAAGGGAGACAATTTAATCCCATAATGAGAGAAAGTATTACACACTCTTTATAGGCAGTGTAATTATTCAGCTGCTCTCTGGAACCACTGAAATAATGACAAATTAAAATGCCTTTCAATCCCATCTACCTTTTATAACTATTCATCTTCTGGAGTTATTATCACTCTAAAGGCTTCTTTGTACTTTAGGCAGCAGTCAATATCTTACACAAAGCACACAGAAAATGTCATTGCTACCAATAAAAGTTGCAGTCATCAAGATAAGAAAAAAATCATTTTAATTTGAGGCAGGTACAAGCTACAACTCAAGTATTTAAAATAACTTCCTGAAACTTAATGGAAACCTTATATTAAAGAACGTGTCCATTCTTGGAAAATAAACGTGGTTTATTGTATGGATTTTGTAAGAATGGAACTTACTTGTAAAACAAAATAAAAACAAATATATGATAATAAAACTCATACATCTAAGAATGTAATTCCAATTTAGTGACTGCAAGAAAGTATTCAGAAATGGAATAGAGAGAACCGGAAGAGACCTAAAACCTTGTGTTTGCATTTAATGACAGGAGTGTTTCCAAGGACACCCCCGGACTCCACAACTAGCCACAACTTAAAATCCACCAGCTATTCTCTAGGCGGATAATGTGCAGAAAACCAGGTGAACCCCTCTCTGGCAACACGTTTGCGCAGGCGACCCAGGGCAGCCGATGGCCTTCCAGACTCGGGAGCAGATGGGATGAATCCCATCCGTAGGGAACTGGCCCCGAGCCGACGTTCGACCCGGCCGCRTCTGACCCGCGCGGTGGGAACTCGGCCGAGGGCACCTGGCCGCCGAGCCCCGGGCTGCCAGGGCACATGGGAGGGGGACCAAGTCCGGGGGAAAGAGAAATAACTTTTTTGCATTAAAAATTGCATAAAATGAAGGAACTGAGGACAGGAACCTCCAAGCCTTTTTTAAATCCCATTTCTTGCTTTTTTGGCATGTAATAAAACTGCAAAGCCCTCAGAGGAGGGACAGCTTGGTCCTGTCTGTGCAGCACTTAGCACGACTGGTTCCTAATCAGCATCTCTGGACGCTCTTTTGATAGGAAAACCAAGGGCAACGGTGGCAGCGAGTTCTCGTGAGGAATCCCCGGAGGCAGCCTGCCGCTCGACCCCGTTACTCGTCCGAGGGAAGCCACGAGAAAGCGTGCTTTCTTCTCAGGCGGAGAAGCAAGGCTGGTCAGTTCTCAGCTTCTGCTGTGATTAAGAGCACGTAAAGGCAGGGAGGTCACCAACGATTCTCCTTCCTCCGAGGATCCCCCGGGGCCCTGTGCCGTGTTCCAGCCTTACGGCACCTGCGGAGGAGCGGCAGATCATCCCCCGCTTTGGCGACCGTGCGGTTAATGCCAAGGACCAGGCAACCCCGGAGCAAGAGAAACGGTGGGATATTGCTGCATTCATTTCTCAGCTTCTTCTAAGTGCACGTTTGCTATGACAAATCCCACAACTAAGAACATGTTTCAGCCGCAACAGGCTGTAAATATTTGTTTACACTTTCTTAAATAGATTGGAAAAAAATATGAAAACGTAATCATGGTGAAGAGTGACATTTCTCCAGGCACAAAATTTACAATATTTTGATTAGCTCCGATTTCTGAATAGCAAAGCAGCTTATGTTAATAAATACCCTATTCCAACTAGACATCTGTGTTCTCAATCAGGAAAAAAAAAAAAAGAAAAACCTCACGGGCACCAAGCCTGCTGTCATTTGCTCCTCAGCAGGCCATTAATCATCTGGGCTGTAACAGGATGCAACCCAATGACTACATGAAGGGCCATGAAGAAAGATCTTCCGAACACACCTTCCAAAGTAAAAATGATTATTTGCAGTCCCCAGGCATTCATTTAGACTGCATACTGCACTCCCTTGGTACGTTTAGATTCCCCCTGAGTTGATTTTTACCAGAGCAACAGCTACAGGATTGGGTCCCGTCTCCGCAAAAATCCTAAAATTAATCAGAAAGCATGAATTTGAAAGGGAAACCTGGGTCTGTATTAGCATCTATGAATGTGTAAATGAGTGGTTATAAAACCCTAGAATGCATTTGCAAGCTCCAGATATGGCAGAGAGGTCTGGCTGATCAAAGAGACAAAATAAAGGCTAGAAGATAAAATTCTTCTTTATGGAAGTTGGAATCATTATCCCCCTATCGTAAGACTCCTAATTACTAGGGCTGGATCTCAGCCTCCAATCACTGACAGCCAGAATGGGAGAGGATAACTCAAAGCTCTCGGTACTCTGCACATTATTATAGCATTTGATATATTTGCAACCAACCCAGAGATGGCACTTGCATCAAATGTGGATCTGGGCTCTAGTATTCTCGCCAACAGGATCTTCCATCCTTTCATTTGCAACCCCCTGAGGAACTACTTCAAACCTGGAACTGGGCCCTTCAATTCATTTTCCCCAAACACGGCTATTTTCGCCTGGATGCAGTGACGAACATAGCACACTTTCCCCAATCCCACTGAATGCGCATGCTGACGAAAAAAGAGAAGCGCTTTTTAGAAAGCCCTAAGTTAATATTCTGTACTGGTATTTCTTTGACCCCAGAAGCTGAATGTTCTCTGTCTTCTTTCATGCCTACCCAGGACTTCAATTCTGTTATTTATTGAAAATGATTTTTAGCAGATCTTTCCAGTTTACATAAACCTGAAAAGAGAGAAGAGTTTTGTTTCTTTCAGCCTATTGTAAGCAGTAAAGAGCAAGGCTGGCATGTGATTTTCTTCCAATATTTCAGAGATAACGTGACCTCATTCCTGCTGCTCCTCACAAGCCTTGTTTTCGGTTGCCACCGGTCCCCATAGAAACCGGGCTGCCTCTGCTGACCACGGTCCAGCTACAGCGGGCACCCGCACCACCGCATGTCTCGTGCCTTACTTGTCATTCTGCTGGTTTGCTGCTTATTTGAGGGGGAGGAAGAAGGGAGAATTAAAAAAAAAACATATCTATTTCGGGAAAGCAAGTCAAACAATGACTCAATCATCTCTACACAGTTCATAAATCCCTAATTAAAGGTTTCGTGCTCCTCCCCACTGCAGATGTTCCAGAGTCCAGCCACATTTCAAAACCTGCTTCTGTGCATGTGTGCGTGCAGGCATTCGCCAGGCTTGCCCATTGGAGCCACAAACTGGAGCTCTACTTTTATAAGACATCTAAAAAGCAGCTCTTGCTCAGCTGCTCTGYGTGAGTGCGTAATTCCCATCAGAGCCGTGAGGAACACAGCCCGACCCTGATGTAAACAGACTGGATGCCAGATTTGTGATACAAAGAATATTTCTGATAAGGTATCTGACTCTAGCCCCAAATTCCTGAGTTTATTAAAAGATAAAAAAATAAATAAATAAAGGATGCATTTTTTTCCTGCATTTTCAAATATACAGCTTAAAATATCAGCACCCTGGAGAAAATAATGGGAGCTAGCAGACATTATCTTGCTTTGCATATTCATTGTCCAGGGGGATAAGGACTAGCTCAATACTAGCTACCTCCCTCTACATCTTTTATTCAACACCAAAATACCAGCCAAGGCACTTCCAGCTTTTTTTTTTTTTTTTCCATTTTCCCCACCTTTTGGTCAAACAAATTCAGCAGGAAGCATTCAAATGAGACCTTGAAATTCCTGTAAATAAACAGCTAAGTTCTCCCCTACAGATACTACTGAAGGGAGAAAAGGTCAGCTGCAGCCGCTGAACTCCAGCTTTGCTAACGGAGCTCCAGCACCACTGACACCCCTGCTGAGAAGTGATGTAAGGTCCAAATAATGTGGTCTGCTAAGCAGTAGCTCAAGGACTGCTAGATAGTGGGTTATTTAAAGTACACTCTGGCATGGCTTGGCTGTATGTTACCCTCTGGAGAGCTCTCAAGAACTATAATAAATATCTATTACTTGACTCATTCCTCATATAATTTGTTCTCTGCTAAAGCAGCTTTTCAGAAGATGCATCTGCCAGGCATTTTCTGGGTGCCACCAGATCCAGCCTGTGATCACCTTTCCCCGTTAACCTGTCCCAAAAGGAAATCCTTCTCCTTTACAAATCTTTTTTCATTATATTAACTATGACAGCTACCTAAAATGTTTTGTTGCCTTGGAAACTGCAATCCACTAGCCTCCGACTGAGTCATTAGGAAGAGGACAGTCTTGACACTAACCAGCAAAAAGGAGAGCAGCAAAGAGGTGGGCAAGACACCAGCCAAGGTATACGAGAGGGCTGCAAGAGGCACTGTTTGCTCACTTGGCACGCAAATGCAGAGCACATTTGCCTCACCCCGCACTTGGGAGAGCCACGCTCCTGCAGAAACCGAGCCTTGCTCCGAGTGCTAAACCTTCATAACCTGACGCTTCCAGGCCTAGGAACAAAACCGCAGTGGAAACTCGTGTAGAAGCATCACGTCTGGATTTCAGAATGAACTTTCTGTGTATAGAAGAGATAATCGTTGTAGAAAGCGTGCTACAAAAGCCTAGATGCAGCTCTGTCAAATAGTCTGTCGTGTTTCTGCTTCTCCGTATATTCTTTTGCCTTGGAAGCAAGGGTCAGCTGAGGGCACGGATCCCATTCAGAATACCTTTTCACAAGGTATTCATTTACAGCAATAGCAATGACGATTTCTTTCTCTTTGTCTGCAGCGGTTTCTATACTCAGGAGCACGAGTTGTATGTACTGCTTTACCTTTCTGAATTCTTTTGTGACTTACTATTATCATAAGCATACGCCTGTGCAGCCCAGCTCTGTACAAACACCGTGCACAAGGTCATCTCTGTGTATGCGACAAATAAAAGGACTGCTTTAAAGACATGCTCCAGACTTATTCCCAAGCTATATCTCTGGGTCCAACTACATTTAGTTCAGCTACATAGTGCAGGTGACTGTTACAGACACCTTAAACTGGAGCTGGGTCTGTGCTGATTCAGGACAAGAGAGTCCATCAGTCCCATATAGAAGACAATGAAGCCACAAACATTTTTTTAAACTAGGAGAATAAAATCTGCTACATACTAATTACTGGGTGGGAAAAGCTTTTGTTTCGTACAAGCCCAAGCTGCCAATCTGTTGTCTCGCATGCTGCTGTACTTTCCTATGGGAGCTGGAGAGATCTGTGCTTATATACTGAGATACTTAGCCTCAAAGAAAATTGTGTAAGAATGAACAATGAATAGAGGAAATAGAATAATCAGTGCAATTTCCCATAGAAATTGGTCAGACGAATGTCTCTAATTGGCATTCCATTATTACATTTGTAACATACTTTCTTATGAATTTATTACTTTGTTTCCTCTTGTACTGAATGCCCATGAAGATCTCTTGGGGCCAGATTTAAATCATTATGAATAAACGATAAGAAACTAAATTTAGAAAGACTGATAAGAATATTAATTTGCAAAAGAGGAAGGTCCTTACAAAACTGTGGAAGTGCTGCAGGCCTGTGAGCCATTCTGGTGTTCCCTGCACTGGCTGACTTGGTCCTCACTGAGATGAGGAGAAATCAGCCTTCCTCTCAATAATTCATGTTTTTCAGAGCTCAGAAATCTCTGGGAACATCTGTGGATTTCACTGAGCCTTGACACTAAAATAACATAATGTCATTTGGCTTGCTGACATCCGAATGAGATTGGTTGAGATGCCAGAGCCTCCATAAACCAAACTGCTAACTCCTAGCCAGGTTACTCCACCGAAGGAAGGGGAGGAAATATTGGCCCCAGTCCTCCCAGCAGCGTGTGCTGTCTCTTTCCTCACTGCCCTTCGATCTCGAGTACAACATTTGTCTGAATTCTGAGACTTTCTGGTCAATAGCCTGGTCCCCTGGCGGTTCCGGTCTGGAAGAGGTGCTCTTGCGAGCTCGAGTGACCACGAGAGGTGCTTCTGTCAAATAACAGCAATCACTGCAGCCGCGAAGCGGGGACTCTCCAGCTTCCCGGTGCTGCAGCCTGACCTCCTGTCAAACACTCTCAACTGCGGAGCTTAGTTTCTTCCCTCCTATGGGAAGCAATAAAGGAACATGAATTATCATCTTAACTCTTGCTGATTTTTTACCCAGATATTCAGCTCAAGCCAAGGAAAAAAAAATCCAGAGCTCTGCAGCGAATACACTCCCTGTTAGGGAGCAGCTAAAGAAAAAGAGATGAAGCAGAAAGATCCTCAGTCTTTGAAAGTTAGAAGAAAGCATTTGGGAAAGCAATAGATACAGAAGGAATTATCTTTCTGCAGGAATCACCTAAGGGCTGGAGAAGACACTCTGCTATTTGCAGGTGATTGAAAAACAAAAGCAGAAGGTATGGGCATAAAATAGAGAGTGTGAGGGAACATTAACCACCCCATGAAGGCAGGCACCCCTCCTGATGCTGAAAATAGTAGTGCATCTTTTCTGCACATCTTTCTTTCCTATCCATGAGGCTGCTCTGATTTGAAATGAACTGCTCTATCCTTTGCAATAACAGCAGCAGCAGCAACAGTAATAATAATACAAACTCAGAAAGACTGGCAGGGGAAGGATAAATTACAGCTCTGTGTCCGGACAGAACGTCGCAGCTGCTCTCCGTTCAGGTCTCTGACGGGAAGAACTGTCAGCTCTGTCTTCCAGCAGCGGGAATTTGTCATGCTATGTACTAACACTGCTCCTGTCAGCGCGGTACCCGCACGCCACATACGTAACCTGGTGGAGCATTCCACCAGCATCTATCATGTAGATGTGCTAAAGGAGAACAGAGGCACGGAGGCCAGAGATGAAYTGCTCAAGGTGCACAAGAGTGTGTGGCACAGCCCCAGCTGCATCTGCATTGCCCGGCCCCAGCCCTCTGCTCCGCAAACCACCAGGACTAGCAGACAGTGCTGGATCAGTTAGCGGTCACTCAGCAAATGCCCTTCCTTCCACAGGACTTCATACGTCCTTGGCAAAAAGCGGGGAGGGAGAACACCACCTCCTTAAGAAACCTGATGCCACCAGTTTCTTCTCTTAATTGAGATCCAGACTATGACRACATGCTCAGGTCGAGAAAGGGTAATATCTGGGAGACATTCAAACGCTCAGTGAATAAATAGGATAGCGCTAATGTGAATAATACAGGGAACCTTTGAAGGTCTAACATCAGCTGGGGAAAGACTGGGTTTGTCCTTTGGTATCTCAAGCAAAATTAGACATTACTACTTACGGCTGGTTTTGATCACCCTGCCTTGTCTTTCAGACTGCTCCTAAAACTACCTGAAGTATTCCAGTGACTAATGACACCTTTTATATCCCTCTTCTAATCTGGCCAGTCCTCAGTACTTTAGCCTGAAACAGTTCCCAAAGCTCACATGTAAGTGTATTAAAAGAGATTAGTTTATTAATCTACTCTTTGGTACCATGTATCTTTATCACTTCATTTTAATAATTTGTACTAATTGACAGAGCAGATTCCCTTCAAGTCTCAGAAAGTTGGCTAATAGGTAATTGCTTTAAATCACAGCATAAACATTTCACTTGGAAACTTCTAATCCCATTATACTCTCAGTGTCTCTCCTGAGGTTTAACGCATGAAAGAAGCTCCAAACTCAGTATCATTAGGCATGAACACTTGTGGCATCAAGACTGGATGTTGTTAGCTTGTCAGCTTGCTGGGTCACTATTGACCATTTGTTCTTTATCTGTCCCAAAACAGGAGGCACCTTTCAGTGTGAGGCRGGTACGGGCAGATATGCAGGTTCCCCACCATCCTCCGACAGGTCTCAAGCCAAGGGTGTTTCAGTGGGGAGGAACGGCAGTGTCCTCAGCCGGGTTATGAGACGTGCAAAGCCACGAGGTGCTGCGCCGTAAACACATACAGCATTGCAGAGAGCAGAAGGAAGAAACTCCTGCCCAAAAGCCTATAATCTAAGAAAGAGAAGATAAGGAAAGGGCAGAGACCCAGATGACATTCAGAAAGAAAACCTGGTGTGGGGATATCCTGAGGAGGGGCGCTTAGAGGAGGGGCCTCCAGGAGAGAAGAAAGATGTTCAGGAAAGCAGGACGTCTCTTCATTTTAACCCTCCAAACAAGAACCTCCTGTCCAGGGACACCTGCAGGTTCACGACTCCTCAGCCCCTGGGGAGCCTGCAGGACAACCCGACTTCTGCGAGCAGAAACCTGAGGAAGGAGCATGCACGTCCAGCAGCAAAATGCAGCAGGCATCCCGAAAAGCACGGTGAGGAGCCGACAAACAGGTTTTCACTCGGGCATGCCACGACTGACAGGCAATAAAGAGCAAACAGCACTCTTCGCTTCTGGGGAGACGGGGAAACCAATCTGGATTCAGCCCTGCATTTCTGTCCCTGCAGGTACCTCCAATATCTATGTTTATAAAACACTCAGAGCTCCTTGGGTGACAGGCTTATTGGTGTGTAAAGTGTTATTATTATATATATTCATCTAGACAGATACAGACAGACCGAGGGCTATCAAGAAAAATACGGAGGTACTCACTTGGTCTGATGTTTGGAGCCCTTCAGATGAGCGTGATACTGCTCTATCGAGTTCAGAGTGACGTTACAGATGTTACAAGTGTAACTGCGCTTCAGGCCTGCAAAGAAAACCCAAAGCTGTTAATTGCACAAATCAGGGCAATTCATCGCTATTTAGAAGCCAAAACACTTAAGAACATTTTTTTTCCAAAGGGATCAACTCTCATTTAGCTCCCAAAACGAGGGGCCAGATTTGCTGAACACTCAATCAGCTGCTGACCTCCTCCGAAACCCAGCTCCTCTGCAGCCTGAGTCCGAAGGCGAAAGCTGGAAGCCCGGTGCAGGTCAATGGCTGGTGCACCAACAGCTGGAAGCCAGGGGCTAATTTGCCTGACGGATTTACCGTCAGCCGCGATACCTGTCTACAGCTCCTGACCACAAAGCATCCCCTGCTTTACTAATTTTAGCCCTTCACAGGTACAATAACAAACAGCTATTTATAAAGCTGTTGCTCTGGCTGCTGGCCCACTGAGTACCACTGAACTAGAAATAACAAATCAGTGGGCTTACAGCGAAAATGTTCTCAGGAACTGGGGGGGTTTTGGCTTTCTTTTTTTTCTTCCAGCAAATCTCTCTGCCGCCTCTGCTACTTTCCATTTTGTTGTTTACTTAATTGACACAGATACAGGTTATTTTCCCAAGTAAAYATACCACATTTCATGTTGTTGTGATGTAAGTTGCAGAGAACACGATCTGTAAGCGGAGCAGTCCGGCTGGCTGAGCAATAAATCAATGCAAGGGCAGACAGTGCAGGTGACTGTGCCAGTCGCGATGAAGTACGCAAGTCAAGCGCATGCAAACCCCATCCGCTGGCAGCAAAAAGGAGACGATCGCTGTCGGAAGCACTGAATCAAACCCCATGAAAACTCCGAGCAGCGACTGTGGGCCAGCCTGTCCTCGTGGCCACCGAAGGGCAAAAGCTGCATCCCCAGAAGGGGCCGTCAGACCCATGGAGACACCTCGCCTTGAAGAGGTGCTCTCGTGATTCTCTGCACATAACGTATTTTCTCATCTACAGGAAAAGTGCTTGGATTAAACAGCATTTCTCTCCTAATTCATTGTGCTGCCTCTGGGCACAGACTGCAGGGCAAAACCAGGCAATTAAGCAGATTCATGCACATGTCAAACAGAAGCTGCAAAACGATTTATGAGCAAAGTCACAAAAACAGTCTCCCTGTGCGTTCGCTGGAAAACATCCGAGCTGAAGAACCAAATCGAACAGAAGTGGCCTGTCCTTCGTCTATTCAGCTAAGATCAAATTACAGCTTGGATGTAAAGTCTCCGAGAGATCCACTACAGACAAGACACTTATTTGCCTCGAGAACGTGCGGGCGCAGGAGGAGAACAGGACGCTGCGGGATTACAGTGTCAGTCACAGTGCGAACGAGAGCACGGTAACAGGAGACGAGCCACCATCTTCGGAGACATTTCTGGCTGAGTTACATATAAACAGTATTTAACTAACTGTCATCCAACATGGAAAAGCGGGAAACAGAAGCTGATTTGTGGATACCATAAAAATTGCTCATTTAAAAACTGAAATAGATTCCGGTTGCTTCTGAAGCTCAGTTTTGTATTGGAGACTGGTATTCAGAATGGGACAATTATTATGGGCTTTCTTCTGATAACATCCTTTTYGCTCCATGTAATTTCAGAACTCTGAATAAAGCTAATTGTCCCGAGTCGATCCCAGGGAACAGGGAAGTTCGGAGATAAGGAAACAGAGCAATTCAGTCTCTGCACAGTGCAGCCTGAGAAAAAGTCACCTGAGATGCCCAGAGAGATACAAAGAACTATTCTCAAAGTTTTGTATAAATATGAAACCAATTTTTTCCTCATCAGATAGTTTGTTTCCCAGAATTATTATTTAATAACTCAAGGCTGAGAGTACTCTCAGTTCTCTGCAGTACAAGGAAATAAAGATTTTGCCTTCTCCAAAAAAATGAAAATCCAAAAATAGGAACCTAGGAGACAGGCAGCAGAGTCAGAGGTAAAACGGAAAAGGCCTTTTCCCAAGACAGTTTGCTGTCCAGTGGCTGGCCAAAATGGCCAATATTATTTTGGATTTGTGTCAGTTTAGATTTCCTGGAAAACTGTGACTTTAGGTCCTCATCTGAGGTATTTATTCTTAGTGTCCTGGTGCACACCTCCTTCCCCTGGGGAGGATATTAGCTTGCTTAGCACATGACAGATCAAGTAATTATTTACTTACTAATATTCTGACTTTGCTTTTCTAGACAGGTTTTCTCCTAAAACATTCCTTAATGACTTTTGCAATCACGGAAGAAAGTAATACTGCTAGAGAAGTCCCCTCAGAGCTGCAAAAGCTTTTAGGCACAGCAGATTCAATTTGTTTCTTTTTTTTTTTCTTTCTTTCCTTCTCCTTCCATAACTAAGTGACCTGGGCCAAGAGATAGGCCATTAGCTGGGTTCAAAACTTAATTTTGCAGGGGGAGAATTCAGAAGCCTTTTAGGAAATATGACAACAAAAACAACAGCTCCTTGAGCTTACGCAATAGCTCGCTTTCATATTCTGAAAAGGAATAATAATCTGTAATATTCTATACTCGTTCCTGCCCTGCTGCCAACGAGTTATTTCCAGAGGACCCTTAAGAGACACCCCCGGCACYGAAAGCCTTTCCGTTAAAGCCAGGGCTGGGACACAAGGCTACCGGCATGCCCGGAGGACCAGGTGCATCACCCCCAGCCCCGGCACCRGGGCCAGCAGCAATCCCCCCCGGCACTGCCGGAGCGGTTTGCTGCATCTGGGGGTTTCACCAAGGCGGAGCAGGGCATGGAAAGGTCTCGTTCCCACCCGGTGCCCTCGCRCCTTGCGGGAGCGAAGGGCAGAAAAACGGGAGCGACTCCTGGTTTGCACAAACGGAGCCAAGGCAGCAACCAGACGCCGTGGGCCAGCACCGCTCCGCGCGTCCCCGGGAAAGGACGGAGGCTCCTTCCTCGCCGYGGCGTACGCACAGTTTAACTCCGCTAGGCTTTCACCTTGGGAATGAGCGCAGAGCTCTGGAAGCAACAGTCATGGCGCTGCCTCAGCTAACGTGCTTCTACCGAAAAGGCAGAGCGGGGCCGAATGTAYGTTAAACGCCTGTTTCCCTTCTGGACATCCTTGAAAAAGAGACGGCAATCCCAGGGCCCTTACTCCTATTGCGCTGGGCAAAACTTGACATAAATTAAGCATGTAGACGCAGGCCTAAGTGTTTCAATTCCCCGATTCTGTCGTCTCCCTTAGCACTCCGCAGGTAACACAGCGGTTTCCTCTCCTCCTCTCTTTTCTGGTTTAACCTCCTAATAATTCCCTTGGCTGTATTATCAYCACTGACATTAAACATACACTGGCATTACAGTAAACCATTGATGCTAAAGTAATTTCTGTCCTACTCTCCTAAATAAATAAATAAAGGAAATTGCAAATTTTAGAGCGCCTCTATGGTCAGGTTTTCTGTTTTGCACTGATTCACTTCCCTGAAGATCTGAATAGAGCATTTCAAGCTTATTCGAAGGGCTCAATTTAAGAATACCAGAGTTGTGGAATTTGTACCATGGGCTGCTGGGCTTTTTAAGAACAGTTTTAATGTGCCATGTAATAGTCTCTTTTGACTTTCCACAGTACTATTTCTTCACAGAAATTGTTTAAATAATTCATTTAGAATATGTAGTGTATGGCATTCTCAAATTTGACCAGTTTATGCTTACTATAATTAACTGATATATAACTATACAACTACCATTCCCCAGCTATATCCAGAGACTCCCATAAAAATCACTTATTTTGAAAAATGTGGGGATTTTTAGTTCATTTAATTTCCATCACGATTTTCTACTTGGTTCTACAGGTTGCTAAACCTCAAGCCGCTGCAGTGTCTGGCTGCGACAAGTGCGGGAGCGGCTCCGGCGTGGAATTGCGGTGGACGTGCAGCACGTCTAAGGAATGAGTTATCCCACGGGACGYGCGTGCCCCCGCTGTGGAGTGAGCCCAGGGACAGTCAGGGAGCAGGACYGTGGCAGTAAGAAATTGGTAATGCTTTAAATTAAGGTAATAAGGTTCTAATGCTCAGCAGCTAATTTAACAGCATACATTAACCACAGCCTTATTGAATCTTAATTACTTGTGTAGGTGGAAACACTGCCAGCGATTATAGTGCCTAACTGGGGACACGGATTTTTTCCAGCAGCACGTCAAAGCTGCTCGTAAGGATGAGCAACGGAGGCTCCAGCCCAGCGCCCGGGCGCAGCGCGGCCCCTGCCTGCGGGGCACTACGGAATGAAGCTAACGGCCACGATTATTGCAGGATCCACAGAAAACTGTCAACATTAACAACGTTTGATCTGACTCAAGTTTACAAAGACTTCCAACTTGATCAAAACTGGGATTTCACAAAACACACCCAACCAAAGCCTGAACAAGCTGCGTCAAGACTGAGCATTCGCATGGGAGGCAGTCGGCAACGCCAAGGTGGGTCTCAGCCGGAACGGTTTATGTCAGGAAATTCCGTGTTCTGCCTACGTTGATGTTTACTTTTGCATCCTCATGGCACGTCAGCATCTCCCCCCGAATGATGACACGCATTCATGTAAAATTAAATGCACTCCTATATCCATTAAATAAAATATTAAAAAGTAAGGTCATTAATGTCATTCTGCATAAAATGCATTACAAAATATTCCAGGGGAGTACTTGTTAAACTGTTTTTTACTAAGCAAAACTGACAGCACAGAACGAAAAAAATATTTATATGGCATACAGGGAAATTATGAGCTGAGAAGGAATTAAACTCAGCTCTTTGCCAGACTTTTCAAGACAGTGTCTGTAACGATGACAATTTACCTTGCTGTGGAGATTACAAAGGCTTTAGGTGACAACATCCCTGCACAGCCGTTCTGACTCAAATTTACTGCTGAGGTTGCTTTTCTTTTTTCCTAGGGATTCACAGCATAATCCCCTCAGACCTTGTCCCCCAGGAACCAAAATGCTCTGGGAAGAAAATTCATGTTCCTGAGGTCTATAGGACCCCACCTAACCCACATCAGGTGCACAAGCCTGTTCCCGAGTCTGCCTCCATCGCTCCGCAAAATTCAGGGATTTACTGGCGGGCGCCAGAGAGCCAACGGAAAGGCGAGAGCTGAGGCTCGGCGCCGCTGGGAGCGGTTCTGCTCCGGCCACTCTTGGTGCATCAGCTGACGGGATCTGCTGCTGCGCATTCCCACGCCTGAGGAGGATGCTCCTGCTCCCGCTCCTGCCGTGCTCCCTCCTCCGCGGAGCCGGCAAGGCGGGGGCAGACCCGGCGCCTCGGCCGAAGGAGCGTGGGAACGTAAGCGGTGACCGGCCGCGGAGACCGGTCTGCCTGGCTCCATGCTGCGGTCTCCTGCCACCTCGGCCGCACGCAAGGTCACCAGACCCAAGAGGGACGTGCTGCAGCGGTGCCTTGGCAAGTGACGTGTCATCGCACTAAAAGGCCCGGCAGCACGGGCTATAAGGGCTGGCAAGAGAACGGAGCGCCCGCGTGCTAAGCCCACCCTTCGCTTCCATCATCCAAAGGTGTACGTATAGGGAAGGAGAGGAAGGGACACGCTGAACCCGCCTAACGAAGCCCTGGCTTTCAAACGCTGCACCAGCCTTCAAAGCGGAAGCATTTTGCTCTCGGGTTTCGGCTCAGCGCTAGCAATAAGCAGAGCCCGTCATTAATTAAATTCTCCATGCACGACCTGCCAGTCCCTGCTGCTGGCCTCTGCCCCTGCAGAGACCACCCGCTCTCGAGGAGGAACAGGAGAGCTCCGCGATGAGCAACGCCAGCCACGGAGCACAACCAGAGAAACGTGACCTGCTGGAGCGAGCAAGCCGCCGCGCTGTGCCTGGCACCGTCTGCAAGAAGCTTAAAGCTGCCAGACTGGAACCTCGGTGCCTCCGAGGTAGCAGCTTCGACGCGGTGTTGCTGAACAGTTGCAAGCTGTCGGGCGGGAAGATCCCAAACTTCACGATTTCTTATGACATTCACCAATTCTTGTCTTTTTATGACTCTGCTCAAGGGCTGGCTGGGGTGCGATGGCAGTCAGAAGAGGCAGCACTGCAGGATGAAAACACCTAATTTCTTTTTCTTTCCAGATATGTTCTCTTATGAGTCTTGTTGAGGCCTGTTTCTTTTCCTGACTTAACCTATGCAATAGCTGCAAGACAGGCGAAAAACACTAGATGTAACAGCATAAATCCGGGAGAAGAGCAGCAGGAGACCTGGTGTCCAAACAGAGACAGCTGCATCGGGAGGAACCTTCTACTCAGCCAAAGCGTTTGGACAGTGTGACCAGGCACTCGCTTATATCTCTGCTTCAGCTTAACACAGACCAGCCAAGCAGTGCTGCTATTGTTTCTTTTTTCTCTTTTTTTATTTTTCCTTTCTCATTTCTGAGAAGAAAATAAGACTTCAAAATTGCAGGATGAGCACTTGGTAAGAAGAATCAATGCTTTTTGGTTCCTACAAATATCAGTTGTCCAAAAATATATCACTGTTCTTATTTCTGCAAATACACATTCATATTTATCAATAAATATTTTATTACAGCCATTATCAGAACATCAAAGGCTGCAGAGATGTTGTACTTCAACTGACACTGCTCATTCCAGGCTTACACAATGCATCAAATCTTAGGCTCCCACCGCAGTCAAAACAGAATTAATATTTAAATCATGATGGGATAAGCCACCTGGGATAGCATGGAAGGGAATGAGTGAATACTGAGGTAGCAAAACAAGCACAGAATACAGAGATCACACAGTTACAATCCCTGCCGCATCCCRACAAGCACCAGAACTGCTGGACATCTAAAGCAAGGGTCAAACACAAGACTTCACTGACCAACACGTGACACACTAACACTGGGTATCCCTGATCGGTCACCATCACTATTTTTCTTGAAGTAATATATACCCTTCTATCCGCCAAGGTAAAGCTATTTTCTTAGCCATAAGGGAGATCTCATTCCACGTCAGTTATTACAGAGATCTGTTTCCTACGTCTGTAGACATCTGCTTTAGCCTCACCCCTACATGCATGCAGGAAGGTAAAGCACAGTCACTATTTAATAAGGCCCGTGAAAAGGCAGGTTTTCAGCCGAAGACCTGCCCCGACGGTGGAGGCACACGCGGCAGAGCACCATCAGCAGCTGCCCTGCTCAAGGACGTCTCCTCGGCTCGCTGGATCCAGCTGCCCAGCTCCTCCGCGCTGGGACCGCCGCGAGCCGCGGACGCGGGGGAGATGCGGCACRCTGACCCTCCAGAAGAACAGCTCGGAGGTGCCCAACAAGAGCACCAGAGCTCACTTCTTCCTGTCTGTGGCATGGCACGGTCCTGCAGGTCCCTGTCGCCTGTGACCACCACTCTAACGCATGGCAGAACCACACAAGAYTTATCTGCAAACCCAAACCATGTACAGCAGCCGAAGACCGCAGTAAATTTAAAAACAAACACAGACTGATAAGTACATAAAGTCCCCCAAATGCAACTCTCCTAGGCACAAAAATGAATAAAACACTTCACAATTGATTTATTGACAGTCAACGACATCCTCAGCCCCTCTTGAGCTCGGCACAGTTCAAAGCGCCAAGCACTTCCATGTTATTGTCCCAGGTTATTTTTCCCTGCATATTTTCAACAGAGGATAGTGACTCAGCCACATGAATCATTTATGGCATTGTGACTCATCCTAGGTAGCACATGGAGGATCTGGATAACCATTACAAGGTTTATCTGAGATCAAGAAATGCACAACCTACTGCATAGTCATTAGTATTTAAAGGAAAATTATTTCATTTAGCAAGAAAAAAATGAGACCTTAAAACGTTAATGGGATGTCTTGCTGGCAAACCAGACGTCCTCTCCTGCATGGCTTTGAAAATCAAACCTGTACTTTTTCCTCAGCCCATTTCAGTTAAATGTGCTGTGTGCATACAGGATTATAATTGGGCACCACAGAGAAAACTCTCTCAAAAGGAGAGCATTACCTCTTCTCCTGTAATTGCAGTTCAATATTAAAAAGGAGGGTTTTTTAGAATTTATTATTAATCCACATCCTCAGGTGGTATAAATGAGTACAGCTCTATAAACAGAGGTAATTTTATGCCAGCAAAGGATCGGAGCCAGTCTTTTCTCAGTGCAAAGCGGCTATTACCTGCAGGACAGCGAAAGATGGATCGGAGATGCCTGCTGGTTTCCAGACTGCAGGAACAGGCAGGGCCGATCACGTCTCTAAAGCACGCGCTACGCAGGGAGCTCCCGGGGAGAGCGCAGAGGCCCACATCAGGGTCACACTTCCAAGTGAGCAGCATCCCGGTCCCCCAGGTGGGACACCCCCAGGGACCCCTTTTGCTAATGGAAATACAGACCCTTGGGTGCTCCTGGGCGAGGCAAGCGRGGGGGCCCGGACACCTGGGCCCCTGCTGCGCACCCCTCGGCATGGCTGGGACCACTGCTCACCGCTCCGGGAAGAGAGGGGGGAAACCGCTGTTTAGCGCAACCGCAGCACATGCTCGGTATTGCTTTTGTGCTGCTGACCCAGGGACACAGCAGCGTTCGACAAGCACCGGCTGAACCACCAAGGACACGGAGCGCCTCTCCGCACCAGCGGGGACGGAGGAGCGCTCTGCCTGCGGCCGCCAGCAACCCCCCGTCCGGATTTCCCTGCCGGGCTAAACGCTTCAACACGTTTTCCTCTCTCAGCTCAGGGATAGTCCAATGTTTGCTCGAGGACAAAACATGCACTAATGGAAGGGACAAATTTAGAAAGAGGCAAAAGAAATGCCTAGAAAACAGCCTCGACATGATGCTACTAAGACGGCAAAGCATCATAGTGGAGGGAGAGCTGTTCTCGTACGGCAGCACAAGCATCCCGGAGCCACCCCGCATCCCCGCCGCCCCGGTGCCTCCAGCCAGCGCCGGGCAGAGGGACRACGCGGCGAGAGGACCGCACGGCACGGCGCCGCGGGTGCCGCAGCTCGGGGCCAGCAGGACAGGTCGGCGCTCACCTCGCAGCTCGCCCAGGTCCAGGGTCTTGCCCAGCTGCTCGAGCAGCTCAGCCCGGGCCGCGTTCTTCTTGTGCTTTTTGCCGTCGTAGTGCTGCTGAGCCATCATGGGGTTATTGAACCAGGCGGCGCAGAGCTGGCAGTACCGGTCCGAGTCCCTCCGGGGATGGGGCGAGGACACCACCRGGGAGCCTCCCGCGGGCGGCTGCTTTAGCGAGCTCAGAGCCGTTTCTGCAAAAGGAAGCAGGCAGAAAGTGGTTTTTTCCAGGCTGCTGCTGCTGTCTAAATAACCCCAGCCCCTGAGGCAGGGCCCACATTCGACACAAGRAGTAATTAGCAGCAGTTACACAGCCCCACTGGGTCTTTCGGATGGTACCACTTGGAAATCTACCGTTTCTCATAAAAAGCAGTATGAGAAGATAGCACAGAACTGTTCCTCAGCTATCTGCATTTCCCTGCAGTTACCTGGCTTATCGTTATTGCAACTAAACCTGTGAAGGTGCTCTTAAGTTGTTATTTCCATGAAAAATTGCCAGTGAAGAATAAACAAAAAACGCAAAGCCATCTACTTCTCGAGCAAGGGAGACAGATTTATAATTATCTCAGGATTTTTATTTTTCAATTTATTTGATCTCAGAAAGCTGTAGTAATTTTAAACTGTCACAGATGCCAAAGATATTCAGTAGCCAGTCTCCTCATTTAAATGTCTTCACATTACGAAATGACAGGTGCTAGCAACACACGACCTTCTTTTAGCTCCATTTCCCACCAGATTTGCTACATGGTTCTCTGAGAAAACAAGCCTGATCCAAATAATTTCAGAAGAAAAATGGGTGATTAGTCCTTACACAATGCAGCAGCCACAGTTTTTCTATCTTGTACAACATAAATGAGAAAGCCATGGAAAAACAGTTTAAATAAAGCAAAGTTTAGATAACATTGGTATATAAAAATACACAGTGACTAGCACTTAATTACCACACCTCAATTCAAATATTCCTTTTTACGTGGCTTTCCTTTTTTAGATGAAATGTCTGCTATTAAATAATTAACAAACTGCGCTCACTTCATGATACAAGAATAGGCCAATTTTACGGTTCTGAAAGGGAGCTTGAACACTCCTCGTTTGATCAAGAGGCTCCTTGCTCTTGCAGTGAGCCCTAACGAGAGCGCGTTGGCCCTGATGAGCAATGGGACAACTTCGCTACCCGACTCCGTCAAGGGCAGCAGCGAGCACGGCCAGGATCCCTTCAGACGTGCAATCATGACCCAGACCCACCACGATTGCCTCCACGGCTCAAGAGAATTAATATCGTCACAAATCTGCTATTGACCTGCACGGGAACGGATCTCTATTAACTTTCCTTGAGGAAATTGTATCTTACATATAATGTTACTTATAACCTTATCCATTTTCAGGCTTTTATAAGCTTCTATTGTTTTTGATGACAACTGCCAAGGTATCAGATTTTCATTGTCTGAATTATTGCCGGTTCGGAAATGCCGTCACCCTCCTTCCTGGGCCTTCTGCAGAGAAACACCTGGAGAAGACTTTTCTGAGCAGTTTCCCCATTTCTGCTGACATGACCTGCGCTCAGCAGCATTAACAAAATGATCTCTTTCGGACATTAATTAATAAAGTGATTATAGAACTGATTTTTGCTGAAGATACTTATTCTCCTCATTCTGTTGTCTAGCGAACCATCTACTCATTTGGTTTGGGTTTATTTCCTCCCGCAGGAGGAGTCCCTGCCTCRCCTCTACATAACTAGCCTGGGTGGAGATGAAGCATAACACCAACAAATCAGACTTTTTTCCTTTTCCTTTCCCATTGACAGCTGCTTGCTTTGGGCCGGGGGACAGCGGGGCCGGGTCTGGGCGAGCACAGCCCGTGCGGAAGGCAGCGGGGAGCTCCCACCGCGTGGGCGGCAGGAGCAGCATCCTGCCTCCCAAGAAACCGTCCCCTGGACGAGCAGGCATGCAGCAGTCGGGCCTCAGGAAAGACCGGACCATAGTTTGCTCCTAAAAATAACAATTAATGAAAACATCCAGCATCTTCCAAATCCTCCTGAAGAGGAATAGATGAAAGCTGACTTCCCTACAAAAGAAAATTTATCTTTTTGATAAGAACTGCATAACTACTACGGTACAGGAAAAATCATCATTCCCTCAGCAGCAACAAAAAAATTAATAATAAACACTCACAAAACATCAAATGTTAAAAATGTGTTTCTCCGTCCTAAAACACAAACATAAAAGCTGCAAGTTTGACTATTTCAACTATTTTGAAATGCTAAGTAGCTCATGACAGTCTGCCTTACATTCCCTTTTGCTGTGGGAGGGAAGTGAGAAAGTCTTACTTTACTGCAAGAAGCAAAATATAAAGTTAGAAACACTTTAGCACTCTGGCAAAGAACTAATGTTTGACTTATTTCTTGCATGCAAAACTTTTTATTCATAGCCATATTTAAATGGCACCCAACTTTTTATAATTGCTATCCTCCAGGAACTCAGCRTGAGAGTGAGAAAGCAACAGAATCATGACACAGGGGCATTGAAGAAACACATTTTTCTTCAAAAGACAAATGTGGGGGTAAGACAGACCCTACTGTTGGCTGGACTGATCATTGCAACCAAAGCAAAAGCGATTTATTCTATCGCTTTCAGCACGTCTGGCACTGAAGTGCCCCACGGAAGGGATCAGAGAACAAGGGGGTAAAACAGCCAAGCTGCCTTCCCGCTGGCAAACGCATGCCGCCTTCTCCATGCCCGGAACACGGGGGACTCCGGCGCTGGCATCTCCCGCTCCGGCCTATCCGCCACCCAGAGACACGACGCACATCATCCGTTAGCCCCGCGGCCACGGCACTTCCCGAGAAGATGATTCATGATCGGCCACGCAGCGCTCCTGGTGCCGATCTCCACCTTGCTGAAGCGATGTCTGCAGGTACCCGCGCTTTGATAAATGAAGGCAGCAGCTATTATTTTCCCATAATGCTTTGTTTTATAACTCATGCCGATGACTGGATGCAAGCTGACAGAAGATGTTGGAAACGACTGGAGAAATTCATCAGAAATAGTGGTGACAAAGCCGCTTGAGGGTACAAGTCAACCTTGTACAGCAGAAGCAAGAGAAAAGCATCACAAATATTTTACTATAGTGATGAAACATCACTCTCCCGTTGTGAAAACCTTATTGTCAAGTCACTCCTCCCTCTTCTAAAAGCACCACAGAAATTAAAGTATTTCATTAAGATGGTAAAATGGAAAGTTTTAACTCCTTAAAAATTCGAGAATAGATGTAATTTTCCACTGGACTGATGAGACAGAAAACACAGAATATTAAATAGCAGTTTGTCCGCAGGCAGGATGCAATCATCAGAGTGCATAGAGGGCGTCTGCAAAACAGACCCGCAATCTTCCTGAAGCCAGGGTAATGAATACGCCAGTTTAAGGTGATCCAAAAGTGCACCTGGATTATCTGATAGGAATACGGGGGTAATTCTTCCCTGAGCATAGAACTGCTGCTGCGCCGGATACGATATGGATTAATGTTTTGCACTGCGTGATCCAGGCATAGCACATGCTACTCAAAGTCTGGGATTTATGCAACCTCCATGCTCACGATTGAGAAGTCCCTGTTCTTTACTAATTCAACAAAGTTGAGGGAAACGTTTCACCTGGGATGGACGTGCATGCAGGACGGCGCCGTGAGGCCCTGCATTTCGAGAGGAGCTGCTCTGCCAAGGTGAAGCCTTGGAAATTGTCTGGCCACCTGCAGACGTCCCAGGTCCCAGATCCATAATCCCAACAGCACAGAGGATTTCCGAGCCAGTGCTGCCGCCCGCCTTCAGGGACCGTGACTGGGAACAGAATTCCAGCTGCAGACATTTTTCAAATTCTTCACTTTCAGTGAAAGTATTACATGCATTTAAATGCATTTTTTTTTTTTAATCAGAAAACCTTGCTGCTCTTCAAACAGCTCGAGAATTCTCTCTGAATTTCCCCTGCAGTTTCAACTGCATTCATTAGTCTTCATTTTTTCCCCTAAATTCATTTCGTTACTGCATAATTTAAAGAGATGCTACTCTCCACATATGCGACTGTATGTCTGTGGTGAATGAAATAACTTCTGGAAAGACGGTTGTACAAAAAATTTCACAAATTCTTTCCTCCCTTCACAAACAGACCCACTATTTAAGCAAATGCTCAATACATAATTTCACAACAATCTAGGGTAGCAGAATAAATATATGTGCCAGACTGCAAACTAGACATTGCAGTCTGAAGATTAATACTTATTTTTACTTTCCTATTGCCTCTAAAACATTTTTTTAGCCTGACTGTATGTGCTTAATCTCAGCCAAAATAAAAGCATTTGGAGAAGTTTCAAAACATTTTAAGCATTTTTGAATTAAAAGATTATGAGAGTTCAAACGTTTGTAGAGATTTTACTTTCTCACTGCTTTTGATCCCACATACAGGGTAAAAATTGCTTTACTCTTAGGAGCTTAAGGAGACACCAAATAAAATATACAACCCATTTAATCATATGAAGGATTACAATGTTAAGATCAGACTAATAGATTGATCCTATCCCTACCGGTTTATAGATGTTAACTGATTACACTGCACGCGTGAGCTCGTGCCTTTTGAATTACCAGCATCTATTCCTCAGTCATTTGAAACACAGATCAGATACCAGATTTTTGTGCGACTGAATAACGCAAGCGTTTTTCTTGTCTAGAATCAGGTGAGAATGGCACACTCAATCACATAACGAAGTTTATATGCGTAGCAAGCAACACAGCGTCTGCAGGGCAATCGCACAAAGGAGAAGGAATTCCTTCTGAAGAAGGACTCTCACCCCGGGATCGTAAACGCCGAGCAGCACAGCGCGGCCTGCRGGTCTCCGGGGGCCGGAGCGACGGCGCAGCCCTCGCAGGAGCGCCCGCGGCGGCAAAGCCCCCGGCACAGCCCCACACTCCTGCAAGCTGGGACGGCAGAGGACTCGACAGGGCGATGGGCATGACTTCCAGGTCCTCAGGACACGAGGAGGGGTTGCATTCCTCAGCGGCCACAAACTGACCGTTGGAGCTACATCCGCTGCAAGCTAGCGGTTTACTTTGAGCAGATTAAAAACATCATATATTAAATGTTGATTTTCTTAAATGAGATAAATAAAGAAAAAGCAAACTATGACTCATCCCAGGTGATATGGAGAGAACCACCTCCCTGCCTCGCAGCCCCAGCAATGCAACAGGAGGTTCATGGGCTGAGAGCACCCAACAGCGCCGTTCAGAGAGGGGAGCTGGGGCAAAGACCACTTCCACAACCAGCACTTGCAGCCTCCACGACCAGGGTGTTAAAGCCAAGGCTGGAAAGTTCATGGTCATTCTGGTAACCAAGGCTTCAATGATGGTGCAGAAGAGTCTCTGGAGGGGCCTTCCRTGGGGTCGAGGAACAAAAATTCACAGATAATCTCAGTTATGAGACTCGTAACAGAAACGATGCAGCCACCTCGCAAACCCTGCACCGCAAACTGGACGTTTTACATCGCGCTGCACCCACATCAGCTGTTTGTTAAGGACACACGAGGAAGCCCCAGCGGGAGGATGCTCCTCCCTCGGAGCGTCCAGCACACTCACGGCTGTACGCGTACGACGCCAGGACTCAGACACCTCCGCCTTCGAAGCGCCGCGTGAGACGCTACAGAGCTCCCCTGCCTTGCCAGCCACGAAGGAGCAGGCACAGTTCCAGGGGAAAAATGCTGAGAAGCTCTGTAGAAAGCCCAGAAAAACGCTGTGTCCAAAGGGCAATTTCTGAGAACTTCTGGAGAGGGGGAAGGTGCTTATTAATGTATTCCTGCGGCTCGGGTTCGTCAGATAAAGCATCTGGAAGGCTTGATAGGTACTTGAGTTATTCTCTCCCAGCGATTACTAGTACTGAAGAGCCCATTTCTCACAGAGCACGCAGTGCAGCTTGCTTATAGCCTCAGTGAGGCCAATCCAGGCGATTAAAAAATTAGATAAAAACACAAGGCAAAGTCGCAGCTCTTAGAAAGCAGTGCCTTGACAGAGCCCTGCGGTCTCTCCATCTCAGCACAGCGCAGTCGCTGGTCGCTGCAGGCCTCCCAGGGACCCTAGCTGAGCCACCCTCAGCACTGCCCCACGAGGAGGTCTCCGGCACGGGAGGTCTCCAGCACGAGGGGCAGCATGATTTGTTCTCATCTAGCTACWGCTAGTCCATGCAGGTCTTTGATTTCATGAGCAGATGTGCTGGTTCACCAGAACCTGGGATCTCCACTAGCACCTGGTATGGTGAGACCAATTCTTTTCTGCTATTAATCAAAAATTACTGTTCACAGTTGTGTCTATCTTTGCATGTGTCCTGCTTTATACCCAGATTTTGAGCCCTCTGATACTCAGCTGCTCTGTATGGCACCACGCGAAGGGGGCCCTGGTCCATGACTAGACATCCTAGCTGCTACCATTACATGAGAAACCAAAACCGTGACTCTTTCCYCACAGCAGGAGGCTGCAGATGAATCTGAACTGTTGACTTAAGGGAACAGCGTATAGACAATTTCCTATGCAAGTTCAGCGCCCTTATCACCCTCAGTAACTGCTTGGAGTTTGACCRAACATTCTAGGTTTGGGGCTAGGTCCTTTGGGCCTCTGTGCTGGAGAATAAACCGGGGGAGAGCAGAAGGTTGCAGTCACAAAGGAAGTGGATTTTTAAGCACTAATGCAAACACCGGACAATTAAATAACATAAATGCGTACCCTGCTTCTCCTGGTACCCCTGTAATTATTTGCCAGCTGCAGAGAACAGCCCAAGGAGTCCTGAAGTGAGTCAGCTGCAAATTATCAGTGTCACRGCGCCACGCCAGAGCCACCCTCCTGGCTCACTGCGGGGATGGTTAGACGCTACCAYGCTCGCACGTCCCCCGTGCCGCAGCTGCCCACGAACTCCTGTGGGTTTTACCCGAGGAGCACAGGGCAAAGCATCCAGAGGCACCTCAGCGACCCACGAACTCGGCTGTGCCGTGACTTAACGAGCCTTCTGAGGACGTTTTATTTAGTTAAAACAAGTAATCCACAATCTAAAGYGGGGCCCTGTATTCCCCCAGGCAAAGGAGATAACAGCTTCCAAGCCAATCCTGATAAAGGACAAATGATATTTTATGCATCAGCATCTACAGTCTGTAAAGCTAAAAAAAACCACCACCACCACCCGCACACACACACAGCCAAAGCCCCCTTATTTAATTATATCTAGGATTTATGCACATCTCATTAGACAGGATATAAAATGCACAGCTAAATTTATATTCTGTTCTGAAGGAAGTGCCACGGGTAGTAATAATGAAATACACACATCTATCCGCAGGACTACAGCACAATTACACTGCCTGTTCAGCACCAAGAATACTCTGTTCAGGCATCCCCTGGCCTGGCAAGCACAGAGGAAGTTTTGTTGTATTAGTGGGTTTGAAGGATTTTATGGTTAAGTAAACAATAAGAYGGTCAAACGCTGGAATCGGATCATTTAACTTTTTAAATGTGAGCATTAACAGGCTTGCATTATTGGAGTCACCGTGAGGGAGAGCATGAACACCCGTCCGGGCAAAAGTCAAAAGACAATCAATCCAAAATATTCTTAAAGACTAGATTTCCCTCTAGGGTAAGGGCAAATGATATTCTGCACTGTGCAGTAAGAGCAGAGGGCTATTAAATATATTACTGAGCTGTCAAATAAGTTCTGGTGATTGAAGGGAGAGGTGGCTGCAGGAGCCCGGAGGAGACGTCGCGTTGCACCGAGCAAAGCGTTCGAACYGTGGAACCGGAGAGGCTCTAACGGGCTCTGCCGACGCGCGCGTGCAAACGCGGCAGAGAGCATCCGCGCGGGCGGGCAGCCGCCTCCGCCGACCCCCGGCGCCCTCCTCACGCCTGAGACCCCTCACGCCCCCGGACCTACCTGGGGCCTTGAACGTGGGAGGTTCCCCTAGCAACAGTTTTAACCTTTTGGCATGGATTTTCCCTTGGTAATGCGATTCGGCCACCACTGCTGAGGTAAAGGACATGTTACATAGCGTGCAGCACTTGTTCTTATCCACCGAGTCACCGTCACTGCCCTGCGTGGAGACAAAAAACAGAGACAGGTGCGTAAGCCCACCGAGCACAGGCACGGAGAAAGAAGAGGTAGGAACCCGGATTTTCACGTTACCGCGAGGCCGTGATTTCCGAGGCTTTTCCCATGCTTTTCTCCCCCAGAAAAGGAAAAATGCTCCTGCGCGGCCCCGGGACGCTTCCCGCTGGACCGCTCCCGAGAGCCCGTCCTGCAGCATCCTCCRGGGACACACGCTTCCTGGGCACGAGGGCTGATCTTCCCTGATGGCACACACTAAAGACAGGGATACCCGCCTGCTCCACAACTTGCACAAAAGAGAAAAAAGCAAAACAGCTAGGGAACATCCACTTTTTGCTCCTTTCCTGGAGGTGTACTCTTCAATACTGCCAGCTGCCTACCACGAGCTGAAAAAAGGCAATTGTAGACAAAGACTCTTTGCATGCAATGGTTAAAAAAAGAACAAAAAACCCCCACACATATCCCAGAAATTGCTGATGCCTAAAACTAGTTTGGAACTGTGGTCTGCAGCCCTGTCCGAGGAGCTGTGGAAAGAAACATTTTGGTGCAAAGACGATACCCCTCAAGCGCACATTTGCACCATTAGTCGCAATTAATTATTCAGCCCATTCTGCAAAGGAACCAGGAGCTGCGTTCAGGGCCGTACACGCGCGGCCTCGCTCCGCAAAGACCTTGGTTTGTCAGGGCTCGCGAGGAAAGGCTGCCGCGAGCCAGAGCCGGGGCACCCACACACCGCRTCGCCGCTGCCTCTTCCGCGTGCAGCCTCCACTGCTTCGAGCGCACCGGACCCACACGCACACGCCTTTTGGCGAAGAGCTACTGGCTGCTGCCTCGGATGCAGATGGGGTGGGAAACTGGGCTAGAACTGGCGAAAAGCAGTCAGGAGGGGAGACAGAGCAACCCCGTCCCTCGGCAGTAAAAGCTCCCTAAACAAAGCACAAAGTAGACGGCACGCACTCATCGRTGTTCTTGCAGAAAACCGTGACCCGTACCGGCCATGATGTCACCTCCTCTGCTTAAACGAAGCCCGCGCGGTCGGAAGGCTGGAAGGAATCACGGCGCCGGCCAGGCRCGGAGGCTCGTCTCTGCACCACGCTGGTCTCAGCCCCAGGGCGTGTGCACGTCGTTAGCGCCTCGGTGGCTGATGAGAGGGTCAGATCCAGCCCCGCTTCCGCAGCCAAACGCCCACCAGGGACAGGCCACCTGGAGATGCCCTCACGCACTCTTTCTTTGTTAACCAGGTATCCTGCCAGCCGCTGGTAAACGCTCAACAGAAAACAGCGCGCTTTAGAAGCAGAAATCATCATTTTGCAACAACCTTTCAGGGAGTTTTAAACGCTTCCTGCAAGCCATCCACGTGCAAAGTTGGGAAGCGACGTACGCACTCGCAGCACCGCCGGTCTGTCGGCTGCCTCCACGGGGTCGTCCCCTGTTCACAGGGAGCACGCGTCACAGCCGAAAACGGCAATAGCACTAAGGGGAGACCAGAGCCAACGGAAAGTCAGATGCAGCCAAACATCCAGTTCCCCTTTGCTCCTCTGCAATCTCATTCTTATGTCTGGATGCAGAACGAAGAGCCCAARTTTGACTCCCCCGTATAAGCACGAGAGGCAGTTCCAGCACCGGCATCCATCCCCAACGTCCCCTCACACCACCGAGGTCTCACCAAGCACAACCAGAGTCCAAAATAACACGGCGTTCCCAAGAGCCGGACACTGCCGGTTTATCCTGACCGATGTCCAGCAGGTTCCTCCATGACGCCCGGCTCCCGCGCAGGGGATTCAGTTCCCTGATCCTCCCCAAACTGCTGTGACGGGGGCAACGACACGTGCCCAGGCTCCCGCGCAGGGATTCCCTGATCCTCCCAAACCGACGGGGTGGGAAAGGGGCACTGYGATGCCCGGGACAGCACACTGACCATGCAGCTGGCACCCAGCCCACTGTTTGGGGTCATTTTCTCCCCAGAATAAGCTCAATTAGAAGAAAGACCGTTTTTCATCCCTTTTCTTTTTGTTGTTGTTAACTATGAATCAACTTAAACTTTAGGGAGAAATCTCAAGAGGTGATAACGATCGTTCTGAGTGTAATTTGCACTTCTTTTAAATAGGATTCTCTCAAGATATTTTACACGTCTTCAAAGAGAAATCACTTGAAAGTTAAGTGGGGAGTAAAAAATTTGCAGACTATTGATCATCAGCGGCAGTAACATATGAAGAACCTCCCACAGAGCCCGTCTGAAAACCTGACGCACTTCAGCACTCGCACGCCGGGGTCTCTTCCCRCGCTTGCTCTGCTCTCTGGTGACATTCTTCTTCTTCCTAACCTGCTTTCCCAGGCAGAGCACACAAAGGAAAACAAAACCCACAAAACCCCCCAAACGGCCCTCRGGCACCTCCTGAGGACCCAGGCGCACACGCACGCTGATGCACAGACCACCGTGCGGCTCGCGCTGGAGTTTCTGATCCAGCGTCTCACGGGCAGGACGGGAATTTCACCACCAGGCTCCCGGTGCGGAGCCGCGACCCAGCCCCGGAGGGCAATTACAGCCCGTCACTGCTCAGGGACTGTTTTACCTGCCAACAGACGGGCCGTGGGGAACCCGATCCAGGCGCCTTCTGTCACCAGCTGGATGGCACCGAGATGACAGCGCCGTGCAGTCAGCTGGGAAACGATATCCCTGGCCTCTCCGGATGCCCAGGACGGACACTGCCAGCGGGAGCAGGTGGACAGGCTCTGCAGCCCCAGCAGCCCGCGCAGCGCCGGCACCCAAACGCCCTGCACCTGCCCCGCGCTCCTGGGCCTCCCCATGCCGCTCCCTCCTCCGAGCAGCATGTCCTGCCGGCGGTGGTCCAGCCCGGCCCCGAGCCAGGCTGCAGCATCCCGCACGAGGCTCGTGCACGCRAAGCGAGCGCTGTGTCCAAAGCGGCACCAGCCCCGGGGCGAGCCGCAGCCGAGCAAACACCTGCTGCCCCACACAACCGGCTCTCATCCCTCCGCAGAAACGAAGCCAACGCACASGGAGTATTTCTGCCGTTTCGTTTGCTTTGCAAATTTCTCCAGACACTCCCCTCTCTCTAACGTCTGCAAAGGTGTAAAACCGAGGGGGGCAAAGCTCTGCCACGAGTTCAGCTTGTGATGTGAAAAGCGTCCCCCACCTCGGATGATTTGCAGAGTGGCTTTGGGGCGAGGACGCGATGCCCAGCACGGCACGTGTCGCGCGGTGCTGCTGCTGCCTGGGGATCCCATGACCTTGCATCAGTGAGAGCACAACACAACCCACCGTGGCCCTGGAAATAAAGCCGCTGCTTCCCAATGATCTGCTAATTTATAGCGCTTCTTTTTTTACTATTAGAAGCTTCAAAGCAAACCCTGTGCATCCAACAGAATTAACTTCAGCTATTCACATGCCTGTTAACAAGCTGCTAAAAGGCATAATCCTCACATTGGGCCAGGCTGTTGCAGTCCAGTGCTGGATGTCCCTCAAGCAATCTTCAGGGAAAGCAAAGATTTTTATTCCACAGATACAAATTTGCTGTCTTCATTTCCTAGGTTTTACTAAGGAAAAAAGATTATATGAGCCCTTGAAATATAGCCGTATAAAATATAGCACTCAAGGCACTGTGTAGTATCTTTTAAATTTGAGTTAATTTTCTGTGCACGAAGAAGGTGCTGCTGTTAAAAAGCTATTTTCCATAATGCTCTGTGTGAAATTTAGGCAGCTTCCATTTTGGAGTCTGCTTTTCCTGCGGTACAAGCCAAGAGCAAGTACTGACTTATGGCTATCTAAATCTGATGTGGTCGTTAAGTCTCAGAGCATCTGAAGAACCACGCATTCTCTGAGAAAAACAACCCTAAATTAAGTACAGGACATGTTTCACAAAATAAACACATGCTCCAACTTCAGAGCTCTGGCAGGGACAAACCATTCACAATTCCTCGGGAACGGATGGGTTTTTCCGTACCCAGAGACCTTGGATTCCACCTTTCAGTTGTAGCAGATGTAAGTGGATATTTAAAACTAGTTAGGACAAAGCACTGGAGGATTCACCGAAGAGAACAGGTCATTTCTGTGTCTAATAGGACATTAATTGCCTGATTATTACTTTTTTTTCTATTTTCAACTTGTACCCTGAAGCGCAGAGATGGTTGCACAAGGGTTTGCGACAGGCGCTGCCTCAACCCGCGCGGGGCTGGAAGCGGCCGAGCGGCACGGCCGGAGCGGGCTCGTGCCCCGCGCAGGCAGTCGCCAAGTTGTGCTGCCAAGCGAAGGCAGACTCGCGAAACGGTCGGGTTTGTTTGCACGGGTCCCTGGTTTCCTTATAGCTTTGCTTCGGCAGCGGCCCCACGGCGGCCGAGCTGCCGGAGCGGCGACGGCTGGGGCGTGCACGCAGCAATAGCATTTCTGCTCTAATCCCAGCCTCCCACCGAGGAATAAATTAAAGTCATCCATCACTAACTTCCTTCGATGAAATCAGTCACAGACACTTTGGTTAAAAACCTCTGAGCAGGTACAAAATACACAGTGAGAACTTTGGTTCCAAAACCAGACATTTCATCTTGGTTTCTGTGTAATCACAGAAGATTTCAGTTATATCATGCAGTAAATTTTGCACCAGAAGCTATATAAAGGACGATTTCCTTGCGGATCGGGAGCCGCAGCAGAGCCTCCCCAGGCAGCCGCTCGCGCCTGGGTCCCCGGCGCGGTTTGGGCTCTGCTCCGCTGGCCCCGGCACCGCTGGGCAGCGCGTGCCCTGCCCTGGCCGGCACAACCCCGCACCCTGCTTACCGCCCCGAAACCACCCACAYCCCAATGCTACGACCCCTTTCCAGGAGAGGGCGATTGCCCTATTCTACAGTACAAACGGGGCTAGGAAGAATTTGGAGGTTTTTCTCCCTTCCCAGTGAGCATGCTGCATAGTGCACCAACAAATTCATCACGTCTATCTTGATCGTAAATCGGGGTCCCACTTTTACAGGTAGTGAGAAAAGGCCGATGAAAACTAGTTTGCCAGTTCTGAGAATGAGGATACGACTGCTGATCTCAGAGGGCCCCTGCCACAGTCCGTGACCTTCTCGGACTACTTTCAGCTGAAATGTTAAGCGGAAATTTAAAATAAAACACCAAAGACATGTCTCCTCTGCCCCCCCAAAATTAAAACAATAATGACCAGCCTAACAATTGGGTTGCTATCCCACGCACGACAAGTTGTATAAGTCCAGTACTTCTTGCTATGAAAGGATAATGGGTATTTAAGGAATAAGGAATATTTTTATGAGCTTCAAATAACAGTAAATATTATCCTCCATGTCTTTGAAAGGTCAGGTAGCAAATGCTGTTTCTAAGCCGATTTTATCAGGTATCTACAACAGAAGCAGCTTTTCCTACCCTTTACCATCATTGGAAGAAAGACGAGACATTCAGTTTTATGGCCAAAATGATACACAAGAAATGGAACACAAACTCATCTAACAGTGCAGTTTTTGATGGAAGAAAACTAATATACMCTTTTTACTTTCATATGCTTCTACAAAGAAATTTAATTGGTTTTCAAGGACTGTTTCTAATATTCATTAAAGTCGGTGTGCCATGGCTTGACTAACACTACTAGATATCTGAAATGGGGAACACAGCTGCCTCCTGAACATGATAATGATGTTATCACGCTGCCTTATATATGCCCTAAATATTTCTGTTCTCTTTAAATGCAAAGGCTTGGATAATATCTCATCAGCAATATGCCAATTTTGCAAATACTGAGCTGTAAATGTTGGCAGATTTTTCTCTCTTATTTTTTTTWAAATATAAATTACTTTAGAATTTAGGTCTTGCATAGTTTATCATTCACATAGCTCATAAAGATTGTTCAGATCATCCCCCATTATGGGCTACTCTTAGCACAATCAAGCCCAGGAAATACAGAATTTCCTTAATTTTCACTATTTCTTTCCATAAATGAAATGGGAACTAGTTCAGCTTTGACTTATTTATATTTGTTYCTCCATCCACTGTATGCATGTGGTAATGTGTATATGTCGGTTTGTGGTTTCTTGCTAGTTGTAGTGAAGTTCAATATAGGCTTATGCTCCCAGTCTACATCTGCGTCTTACTAAGTGTACACTCTGTCTTGCACATTCTGTAATTAATAACTCAATAAAAATAGTGTGAGATTCTGTTGTTATGGGGTAGATTGCATCTGCAATTACCCTGTATGCAACATGAAAGTTCTACTAAAATTTTAATTACTGTGTGAAGGAGCTTTCAGATCCCTTTGCCAAAACTTACATGCTTCTCTCTTTAATTAGAGGATATCACTAAATATTGATAGCATTAAGCCACAGTCACACTCCCATAGATTCGAAATGGTTTGGAAGCTATCTGCTGGGAATCTCATCTACAGCACTCACCCAGACCTGAGAACGCGGGAAAGCGCCGAATGAGTAATTCACTGTGAACTCTTCACTTACAAATTTAGTCTCCCCTTATTGCCTAACAAATGGCTGCGAGCTGGTCTGATTTCCTTATGTGTGTTTGTGTTTTTAGAATGTAATTGAGAAATTTGATTTCAATTTTTTAAAATTCTGCACACTGATCACAAAGACTTTGCTAGCAATCTTTCAGATGCAGCAGTCAATTTTCATAGACTCAGAAAACCTCAGGCTGGAAGASACCTCCAGAGGTTGCTTCGGTCTCTGGTGACCTTTCCTTTCACACCTGGGCTCTCGAACCTTCGTGGGGTTTGACCACGTTGTGGCACCTGGCGACCTCCTCTCAGGCAGGAGGTGCAAGGTGTGGGCACAGACCTTTTGGGGGGTCCGAGGCGGGGTAGGGGCACAGCCGCGCTGGGCGTGCAGAGCAGCCCCATGCCCTTTTGGGGGTCCGAGGTGGGGTAGCGACACAGCCGCGCTGGGCGTGCAGAGCAGCCCCATGCCCTTTTGGGGGTCCGAGGTGGGGTAGCGACACAGCCGCGCTGGGCATGCAGAGCAGCCCCATGCTCTTTTTGCACCCGCTGCTCTGCCATGACCACTAAAACATCGGGGTGCGCATGCACCTCGGCACCTAAGGACTCTGCTGGCCCTGGAGGAGGGAGGACGTGGTGCAATCCGTGAAGCGCGTCTCCATCCGCCTCCAGGGCACGGGCTGCCCCAGGGTTCGGGAGCAGGCGCAGCCCTCCCCGTCAGCCCTGTAACCTGCTGCRCTGCACCCAAAACGCTGGCCGAACGGGCAGTTTTGCCCTCTGCCAGGTGCCCTTCGGGAAGAAAGTTGCGTATTGAAAGTCATCTGAACGTGTCTAGAAGCAGCCTGAGCGCAGGCTTCAGGCACAGCAACTCTGCGGCTCCAGCCAGGGCCACGAAAAAGCAGCCGTCGCTGCCCCAAAGGCAGCCTGAAGCACCAGCCCCCCTGCAGCGCTCGCCCTCCCAGGCCTTGCACAGCAGCTCACCGGCAGGAARCCGGCCCCTGCAGGTGGCTTGTCTCCGTCAAACAAACTGAATAAATGCTGGGTATTTGCTGTCAACATGTTTTTTCCCCTAAGAAACAGCATTCAGACAATATTCTTTCAAAAAATAAAACAACTAAAAATGCAATTACTGTTGCTGATGCACATAATATTTCTTGTATAGTTTATGGAAAATTGTTTCTAGTTACTTAGCATTTCAGTTAATTTAAATGTTACCTCTGGGTACCCGATTATCTGTGGCTGTAACAGAAAAAATGTAGCACAGAGTCAATGATTCAACAAGCAGCTGAGTAAACAGGGACTCAAATTATACCCACGTTTTCTGATCGGAGCTTTTTAGCTGGACAGCCTCCATCTATGGGATGAAGCATGTAATAGAGGCGAACTTTGCTTGCATGTTTCCGACTCTGCAAAAAAAAAAAAAAAGAAAGAAAAAAGCAAGAAATGAAGTTACAAAAACCAAGATGTTCTGCTCTGTTGCACTGTCTACAAACCCAGAACTCAGTAAGATTTCACATCCCCTTGAGATATGTATCCAACATGGGAGRAGAAAGGGCGGAAAGACCCAAGTGAAGAATATCTGCATTTCACAACGAGGGTTATTTAGTTTCAGCTGGAGACAGGATGGCATCATGAGGGATTCGATGCATACACGCAAACAACAGAAAATCYGGAGTTCCCCAAACTTTCAGTAGGATAATATACACAAGGGGTATAAAACCTCACTCTCTAGGAAATAAGCCAACTGATAGCTGCCAAAGGTTTGAAAGAAATTTCTCCTATGGGTAAATTATCAGATAATTGTGCATTATGAAATCTAATGCTTTCCTCAGAAACAGCTGCTGCTGGCCCTGCGGAGAGGGAATAAGGACTGTATGGATCCCCGGCCGGAGCCATTCTCCCTCTCCCAAGCTTTTCCAGCCAGGACCCAACATGGCCACGAAAACGCTCGGGGCTCAGCCGCACCAGCAAGGGAAAGCCCGGATCCAGCCTCACTTTTCCTGCTAGAGAAACCAGCCCGGGAGCCGCGACTCTGCCGAGTCCTGCCCAGCATCACCGTCCCGCCGGCGGCGCCGTCCCAGCCCATTCCAAAAACCGTCCCTTTGGGGGAAATCCCRAGCCATGAAGGACCCCAGCTTGGGGCAGAGGGCCGACCTCGCAGCTCAACGCCAACCTCAGGTACTTCTTACACTTTCTTCCGAGAAAGGCGCTGAGCAGGCACCAGCCTTTCAAACACTGTTCACACCACAGAAAAGTTTTCAGGGGACCTGTGTTTTTGTAGAGGGATCAGAARAAGCTGAGAGATGCTCGGATGAGACTTTTCCTACAAGGGAAGCATCAGGAGACCAAGGCGGTAAGAGCAGACTTTGTGCTATGCTCAGCCACAACCGGCACCAGCATCAATAGCCAAAGCAATCCCTGTGATTTCCAAAATGTAAAGGAAGATTTAAAAGCTTCTACAGCAGCAGGAGCTCAGACATATACCTTCAAAACATGTCTGCTCTAACTTACAGTCAGAGTCCTTGTCTTCCAGTAGGTGTAAAGGGAAAAAAAAAAATAATAACAGCAGCTACTAAATAAATGCACCGAGAACCCAGACATGCACAGCAGCTATTATTATGCAAATGTTTTTTCTGAATTTCCATTTCTGATTGCCTCACAGAACAATGACACCATAATATTATAATTTCAGAGCACAGATTTGCAATTTAAAAAAATTAAATTACCATTAGAATGTAGTGGAACATTCCTTTTCCTGGGGTGTGAACTTGGAGCTAAATTTGCATGGAACTAAATTTGTATGCATAAATGTGACTATGCAATTATTTTTTTTTTAATGGAGCAAATCACTCAGGATAAATAACATCAAATATCCTTCCCCAACTTCTCTTCCTGCATRCTTTTAGAGAACGTGATTTTCTCTGACAGAGCTCAGCTCTCTCCACACCTGGTGTAGTGACAGATAAGCACGAGAAACCCCAAAAGCTTCAGCTATCAGTGCGTAGAAGTCCAGACAGGGATGGTGTAATCAGGAAATGACAAAATAGATGTTGGAGACCCAGGGCTTGGGTCTGCAGAGGTGCAAGCCCACGATGAAGCCGAGGGACCTCTGCGTCCCTCCGGACACGTTGCACCGCTGCTTCGCGCCAAGGAGATTTAAATGCACCAGGCTGGCAGGACGCGAAGCGACGAAGGTCGTGTCGCTCCTCTGCCTCCGCAGCCAGGCACTGGGCGGCTCAGTCCCGGGCTCGGACACATCCGATGCTCCGTGACAAGGCTCTGGACCTCCCGCCGCAGCCAGGACTGGCCAAAATCCAGAGCTTTGCAGCTTAATGCCTTTCCAGTGCTTAATATTTACACTTCTTGGAGCAGCCAGCCAGCCACAAAGTGTCCTTCCCGCAATCGTGAGGCTCTTCCCTTGGGTTAGTTTAATCCAGCACTTCATGACGTCTAGCTGTATGCAACTATAGCCTGCTGCCTGGCTGAATTTA
>NW_020450868.1:162568-263691 GCF_003343035.1 Apteryx rowi
TTTTTTTTTTTTTTAAGATGAAAAGACAAGATGTTAGCAGTAATCATTTTTAGTGTTCTTTTCTGTGGCACTCAGCTGTGCAATAAACGATGTCCAAATGTCAGCATTAAAAGTCAGCAAAGCTCCAGCCCTCTATAAAACACCTCTCACCTTTATTTATGCATTTGTTTGGATTTATGAATGCTAAGGAATAGCTTATGTTCAGCATAGTTTAAAACTACATGGATGAAGTGCAACCTTCTTATCCTACAGTTATAAGAGCAAGAGCTTAAAAGCTTCCCTGTCCTTTGCAAGTCTGTAGTAARCATCTCATTCCCGCCGAGGGAGTGGAGGTAGCACAGCCTATTTGTCAGCCCATTTTATCTCTGGTATTTTCTACATTTACATGTGTATTTATCATCCTAACACCAAGGCAAGAGCGAAGTGATTATTCTTAGTGTGCTGCTTGCAAACAGCCCTGCTGGTTATCTTTTCCCCTCCACAAAGCAACTTGAAATTTGCAGCTCTGACGTGCGAGAAAGGGTAAGTGCTAAAAGAGGTGGCGATGGAGCCACAGTTGGCAATTCTGCTGCTGCAACACGCCCAGCAAGGGACTTTGCACACTGCCGGCTCAGACCCAGCTAGATGATCCAGTTCAGAAGATTTGCATGCTTTAATGAGTTTTGGAGAATACGACGACATAAGGATGTCCGAGAATAGCAACAAGAGGTAAGAAATGGTGATAAATACTGCATAAACACGCTCTGCCCCCACCGTGCTGCAGGATCCTTGAGTCAATCCTGAACGCAAAGGTTCACCAGGAGATTCCTGCAAACTACCTCGTAACCGGCACTGGTTTTGCTAACTAATCACGTGTTAACAACTGGCATCCAAATTCGTGCAGATACATGAGAAAGAAGGGCCAGAAGAACCACCGCGTACAGGAATCAGAACATTGGGATGAAGTGGGATCCGGGCTCATACAGCTTCCATTTTGATGTGTCTCATAGCATGTACAAGCTTTAGGAAAGACAAAACTTCAACACACCTGTAAAGCTGCAGTCCGGGACGAGAACCCTGCCTTTGAAGATATCTGCTTATTCATCAGTAGTCACCAGAGTTATCTTTGGGTGAACTAAGAGAGTAGGTCAGTGCCTGTAACTATTTCTTTCGTAGCTTTACAAAGTGGTATGCCAAAAGCATTCTCACCTAAACTCTCTGTGGTTAGTGTCTGGACACAACTCCGTTAGAAGGAAAAAAGGAAAAAGTCTAGCTTAATACCATACACTTTAAAAACAACCATCTCTATATGAGGAAAGGCTTAGCAAGAGCCAGCCTGCACACAGCAACTGCAGGCTTCTGCACTGTGAGCTCACGCGCTATTGCACGAAGGTTCATCAATAAAAGTAAATAAACAGATCATTTCTATCTACATCAAATCTACATTAACGCAGCGGACGGTGGCAGAGGCAGAAGAGCCCTGACAATTCAGCCTAAAACACAAAAGGGCAAAGCAGAGCCGCACTGTGCTGCGAACCTTGGCTCTCTGGCGCTGGCCGCACACCGAGCTCCCAGTCTCGCCGGGGAATTGTGGCCGGGAGCACGGGTCAGCAACCGCGGCAGGAGCTGAAAAATGCAACGCTCCCAGAAAAGCCTGACGGCTGTGGCTTCACTTAGCATGCAATAAACTCTCACTTAGAAACCCGCTGGTTGGATTTTAATCCCTTTAGTGTGCACTGCGCTGATTTTTTGTATTCYGGCAGTTTGTTAATTAAATTGCCACGAAACATGCAGTCATATGATTACATCAATTTTATTATCTGCATTGGCCCAGCTCGTAATCTCGTCAAAGCCATAAAGTTATTTTGGCGTGATTCATTTCTCTAAGCCTCGTGCAGAATACCTATTGCATTGCCCTCCCGAAATCRCTTATTGGAGCCCCTTTCCCGCGGTGGGCAGCAGAGCGGTCTGGGGGCTCCGGCTCCCGTGCACGGTGCCGCCTGGAACCTCCTCCCCTTCCCAGGTCCATCAGGCATCAGCAGTGGCGATGCAGAGAGCGCGGCCAGCTCCTTTCGAGCACTTGGTTGCAAATTACTAGACCTGCTGACTCCAAAAAAAAACAAACCAAACAAACAACCCCCCCCCAAGTTTCATAATCACCGTTTAACAAACTTCCAAATTTCTACTGGAATAGGAACCATTTATTCATCATCCTGTGATATAACAACATCCTCTGCCTTTTTTTAGATAGAGGACAGGCGTATTTTCAGAAAACGCCTTGTTTTTTTGCCTCTTCTGCCCACACAGCAAGCAAACACTATTGTCAAGATCCCTGTTGTTCGTCACAGAGACAAAATCCCTTCTGTTATCCCAGACGCTGCTGGGTGCCAATGTCCTTTTTCTCCCTTTGAAATTTTTGCAAAGCCTCATTTATAATTTATGTTCATTTCTGTTCACTTCCCCTTTTTCCTCCGTGAGTTAATTTTTTAAAAAGTGTCTACTCATGCTTGTGACTTTCTGGGCACCTAGATACGTGTTTGCAATTCCCAATTTCACACAACTGAGTTTTCACCATCATGAAGCTAGCTCCTTTAAAGCAACAGGTTGGCATATTATTGCTTTAGATATTATTTTGCTTACACATAAAGGCAATTAACTGATGATCTATTCACTTAAGCAACCACTGGTTCATGTCATTTTTTTCTAAAAATGCAATGGTTTCCTCCCTGCTTGTCAAGCTGAAGCTAGTGCAGGTTTCCCTCRCACCGGGAGCACCGTCACCCATCCAAGCCGTCCCTGCTGGGTGCGTTTGTGACCAGGAGCGTTTCACCGACCCTGGCAGCTTCTCCCGAATCCCAACCGCTGCAATTTTGAAAAAACAAGACTTCAGGCGCTCTGAGCGAAAAAAACAGCAGTGACCCGCTGCACCCAGCATCAACGGCTTGCGAGGGATAAAAGAAGCTGGGTTTCTGCCACTCAGCTCAGCAGTCGTGCAAGGTCAAAACAGCCAGTCAAAGCCTGACAAGTTTAATCAAAATCAACATTGTTATTGCCACAGTCACCTTCAAAAGAGGAAAAACCTCGCCCCCTAGAATCGCCTTTCTAGCACGAACTCGAAGCCGTTCCTGTGGCCATGTGAAAACGCGTTTCCTCCAGGAGAGCTCAGAAACGCCTGGCAGAGGAAGCACTTTCCCTTCYACCTGCTCCGCTGCCTTTGGAATACCGATCCTGCAGCGGAGCCGGAGAGGCTCACGCAGGTAACTCGGGAGACCCTCGGAGGAAAGAGCCTCTAAGCTGCACTTGTCCAAGGGAAAAGGAAGCGCTGCCTTGGGGTTTCGTCCCTTGCTGCAGTGCCGCCGTGCAGCCGAGCCGGCGCGCTGCGCTGGCACCCGGAGCCGCGGAGAAGGGGCATCGGGCTCCCAGAAACCTGCGGTTCTTCCTTACTTATGGGATTTCTTCCGCACCTGGAATACCATCCCTCCGGACCAAACCCCGCTCTCGGGCAGCTCCCGACTCGAACGGGGTCCGGGCTCAGCTCTGCCGGCTCCCCCAGGATGCAGAAATCCCAGACACCAGGGCACGAATTCCCTGCCTCGGGAATCGCAATTTCTACCCTGTGATCTTTAGCATTACCGTTTCCTACATCGATTCTGACCGTAGTCAAAGCATCTCCTGTGCTAGGCACCACAGTGTGTCCCGCAGAGCAGAAACCCGCTCGCGCGCTCCAGTCCTGCCCAAGCGGAGCCGCGTCAGCAGCGGAGTTCAGCGCCTTGGCTGGTGCCGACTGCCGCTTCCAGGAAGGGGGACGCGTTTCGGGCTCCCGCCAGCGCCTCCCGGGCTCTGCTTCTCTCCGGCACGTGCTGGAAGCCCCTTGGCCRTGACGCACGGACGCCCAAGGTCTGCGTTAACTTCGCTATTAGCGCAGACGCCCCAATCCCGACACCAAGCGGGAGGCGACAGAAGAGTTAACGCAGACTAAGGTCTCCGCTTCGCGAGGCTGGCGCGGCACGGCGCGGCGGGGGAAAGCTCTGCGCGCTCTCGTCCCATCCTCCCGCATCGCAAACACATCGCTTTCCAGCACGTCAGCGCAACGCCTTTCGGAGAACCTGCTCTGCCCCGGTGCACCGCGCGTGGGCGAGTTTTGTCACAACACACGCAAACAGCTAAAGACTCTTCTTTCAAACACCTGCAACCCAAGTCCAAACAACTTGTGAGCTTAAAACATTAAATAACAGCRAGGCTGAGCACGGGGGCAGGAGGGGGCCGCAGGGGCAGACGTCCCCCGGGGCGCAAGGCTCCGTGCAAGCCTGGCTGCTTCCATCCCGGGAGCCGCGTAGACTTACCGCGACATCCCTCAGGGCTCTCCATTACTGCTAACCTCAGGGTCTCCTCCGCGGTGCGTTTTACTACTCTTCTAAAAACACCCTTTTGAACCTAAGCTATTTTCAGTCAGAAATGTGGCTTTGCATGCAGGGAGCCTTGGGACAGAGTTGAATAAGAGGACCTTATCTGCACTGCTGCTGCTGCTATTCAGCAATAGATTTTGGCACTGGGAGTACATTAAAAATAATGCTTAGCCATTAATGTTGACAACAGTGTGGTAACATGGAGCCTTGTAAAGTACCAGTTTAATCTAACTTAGTTTTCTGAAGCACACAGCGATCCAGTAGCTAACGCTACGCTGGTGAGCGTACACATGCAGAAAATGGAAGGGGCATTGCAACAACCTCATCGTAAAACATCGGCATCCACGTGCATCTTCTGTATATGATGTGTAGCCACATTCACCTCAAATTTTACCTCCTCTCGTTATACAGCACTACAYGAAATGGGTGCCGAAGTAGTTTGCAGAAGGCCTATACGTGTGCATACAAAAACCAGAACAGCACCTACATCATCTTTGCAACAGCACCACAAAAACCTCTCCGTAGCCTGAATTTTTCTTCTGCAGCGGCAGAACAGGCAGAGAAAACCAGCGCTAGCAGACATTCGTATTCCCCTCGATAACACGCAGCTAATGCCAGCAGACACCTTGGCAAACCACACGAGAGCCCTCTTCAGCCCTCGCTGCCAGTGCGTCCTCCGCGCACCTCCCGAGCGGGCGACGCTTCGTCCTCACTGCACAAAGCCCCAAGGGCTGCGGCGGCGCAGAGGCGGGAGCCGAGCTCCGGCCCGGGGGCCATGAACAGCCAGCGCGGCGGCGCCAGCGAGACCTGCCCAGCCCCTGCTGACCACCCGTGGAGGGCTACGGCTGGGGATGCCGAGGGAAAACCCACCACCGGAGAGCGGGAAGCGAGGCACGCTCRGGGGCTCTTTCTGCCAACGGACTGGAAGCCAAAGAACTAGGAAAACGGGCAGGAAAAAAAAAAAAAAAAAAGAGAGGTTTTGCGGGTGCATTGCAGCCCCTCTTAGTCTACAGCACCTCAGCTGGGGAGCTTGCACCAAACACGGAATATTCGAGCTCTTTTCGCACACAGCGTTTATTTTGTTAAATGGAGTTTGTGCTCTTCCACCGCATTAGTACTTCAGATACAGGATTGCCTTTCYGAGCACGCACATCCCAGTCCTTAAGGTGCTCGCGTGCCAACGATAAACAACATTCATCGTTCCTCCAGACRAGAGTGTTTTATGCAGAGTTTCCTGGAGGAGGACAGCCCGACCGGAGCAGATTAGCTGGAGCACCACTCGAGCCACATGCACAACAGTATTGATGAGGCGGTCGATGCTGCTCGCAGGCACCGCGCGTCTGCGACAGGGTGGGAAATCCCAGGGAGCACTCGCTTCCCGCCGGCCGCGCCAAAGGGCCCCGCACTTCAGCTGCTCTCCTTAGTTTGCTCAGCACTGGAATTTTAATAAACTTTGCCTCCCCCCCCGCCGCCTCTCAGACATCAGAGCAAGCATCYGAGTGTCATTCCTGCTCTTTGCAAGGTGAGCCAATAACAGCATATTCGCACTACGCCTTCCTGGGCTTCTCTTCCTACAAACCTGGCATATTCCTTCATTTTAAATGAAAAAGTAAAGTATTGTCTGAACACCTGAAGCAATAAAGATTACAATGAAGGAAAGTGTTATAGCAGCTTTAGGAGCAAATGTGGTGATGAATATGCAGCTCAATGTGGAATCTGAAGGCAACTCTGCATATTTGGTAATTTTCCTGCAGGATTTTCAAGGAGAAACTTGAAAATAAATGGTAACATCTTTCTAATGGCTGTGAACACTTCTGTACAGAGATGAGGATGCAGAGCTTACTAAGACAGCTGATCATTCTAATTTACAGAGCAATGCACCAAAGGGACTGCTACAGCCCTCTCTCAGAGACAGAGCTGGAAGGAAATGTTAAATTATGGGTGATCTAGACAGTATCCAGCAATAAAGAGGCTTACCACTCCAGGGAAAGGTAAGATGCAGAAATGCAGAAAAGGAGAAACCCATCTCTGGAGCACAGATTTCCAATGCAATTGCATCAAGGAAACTACAAGAGATGATGAGATTTTTTTAGCCCACTGAACCAGAAGCCAATGCTGAAAGCCTTTCCAGTGCTACCAGCTCCCCGGGGCTTTGGCAGGGTCAAAACGCACGTGGAAGTATATCAGAGCCCACCATGACTGCAGCTTGCACTGCCTGAATATCTTGTGGAAAGGCATCCTAACAGCAACGCTTTGTTGATAAAAGTCATAGGAGCCCAACACGAGATAGGGTTGCTACAGCACAGATCTGCTCTGAGTCCCAGCCGTCTCACAGGCTCCCCCATCTCCTCTCGCCAGGACGCAGACTCTGGGTCACTGGCTTCTGTTTTTCTTCCCCAAAGATATCATTAAAAGAAAAAAAAGAAAAAAGAAAAATCAATCCCCTTATTTCAAAGTTGTGCTTTAACGACACACACTGTGCTGTGCAATCAAAGCTGGAGCAGAAAGGTCGCTCGCTGCAGGAGGCTGCCTGGCTCCACGGCCGGCGCGGAAGATGCCCGTGGAGGCGCCCCAGAGCCCGCAGGCACCGGCCGCTCTTCGACGACGCAGGCACAGTCCTACCCAGGGGCCCATCTGCCGCGCTCGCTCGGGAGGCACCAGGCAGCGTGTCCCCCACGCCAGCGAGGCTCGAAATACCGGAGAGCCCGCTGCGGATTCGCCTCCAGGCTTCGGCCACCAGGGACCTGCCTGCTGCAGCCAGCACGTGCCCGGAGCGCGCTGCATCGCTCCACGTCCTCCTTCGTGACTCTTATCGGATCAGTCATCCCATTTTGCTTTGTTTCTCCCATGGGGAGGAAGAAGGGCGAGCCGATGAACATGGGGACGTGCAGGGACACCCGGCACCTCCCGGCAGCGTGGCCTGCTGCTGCCTTGCAGGGATGTTCTCGGGCATCCAGGTTTGGATGCTTTTTTCCAACAGCAGAAATGGGAAGAGAGTTTTCTGATACTACAGGGGGCAAATCACGATATTAACTTCCTTTAAGAATTAAAATATTCAGGTGCCTGATCTTTTGGGCGTTGACGGCAGACAGCAAGATCCCTCTCTTCTCCTGCTTCGCGCGGCATGGAAGGTAACCGGCACCTTCACAGCAGCCACCCGCGATGCTCAGCGCCRCGGCACCCGGAGAGCTGCTCACGGCGTTTTCTCATCGGGCAGCCGCAACTTCATTACGAGTCAATAACGCAAGGCCAGCTCCTCCAAACAGCTCTCCCCGAAAGTGAACCCTGGATTAAATAGCGGTACTTGGCCGCTTCACGAAGAGGGAAAGGTTTTATGGATTTTATCATGGAGGAGAGCAGAAGTTCAACAGAAATATCAGACAATAGCATAGACAAGAGAGTTACGCAAAACGCATAAAATAAGAACAGTATTTTGCTGTATGTCAAGTTCAAAGCCAAAATAGGCTGCAAATACTCTGATTCTTTTGTCATTTTTCCACTACACTTGCCCTTGGAAATAATGCTGCTTAATATTGCGCGACTGACATCAAATTATTTTTTATTCCTGGCAAAGTAGCGCAGAAGAAGAGAAGAGTTATTGGTTGATGATTTGGAGAGGGAGATGAGAGAGTTATGGGATGTGACTATTTCTGTTTGGCAAGATAAAAACATCCCCCTTTCATACGCCATTTCCCTTTATTTTAATACAGGGAAACATCTTATTTTGCATTCACAGAGGAGCCAATATTTCAGGGCCTGGCAGAAAGGCTGCAGCTCTTACTCAGCGGTGCCAGAGAGGCAAGTCACTGTTCCCTTTCCCTCCGATCTGCAGCTCGGCCAGGGCTCGGGCGCTGCTGACCTGAACAACCCGGGCGCCCCGCGAGTGGCGGTGCTGTCCCTGCACCTCTGCCCCGGGAACGCATGGGACCCTATCGCGGCCCCCGGGCGGCCGTAGCCCGAGGGCTCTCCTCGCCCAGCCCAGTTTGCCAAGGAGGCAGATGCTGCATTAGCCCGAACCTGCAGGTTGGCACCTCTGCCCGGCAGTCGCTGCCCCCAGCGCAGAAACGCATGCAATCCACCGCAAAGCAGCCTCGTCAGGCCAGCTGCACCTGCAAGCCCTGCCACGAAGGGAAGGGCATTCACACACCGCTCAGGAGCTGGGACTTTTGGATCCCCGCAGTCTTTTGCGGGTGTCTTTACTCATAGCTGGGGTCACACTTCCAAAACCACTCCACAGATACTTGCTCCAAGCGTATACATCAGTGTGTTTTAATGCACCGCTCAACTTCCCCCCACCCCAACACTTGCACTGTTCAGCGGCACTGCCAGAGCACCCAAAAATCCCAGCAGCAACCAGGGCCTCATTTTCGCAAGGATGCACAAAAACCGAGGTCCACCAGTGCCCAAGGTCAGCCAGACTCGTACCCAACTGATCCCTGATGTCTCCCCTCGGCTGATTCCAGAAAACCAAAGAGAAGTGAACTTTCAGAAACCCAGGCTGGATTAAGGCTGTGCGCATCTGAGCCATTCAGCTGAAGACACGCAGTTTCCATGCAGTTCTCCAAACGCCTCAGCGAGCACACTTCTTGCGCCTTCTGAGCTGGGTGGAAATACTGAACTATGCTGATATAAGGCGCACGCACAACACTATGGAATTTGCCTTTTGAAGTGTTTCAGTTCTCCCCATAAAGTTTCAAGCAAATTCAAAATAAAGTTTTCCTCCAAAACCCACATTTCAGTACATAAGTCATTTACATTTCACTTTTACTTGACACATATATTACCACTGATTTTCTCCAAGTCAAAAAGCTGAAACAAAGGAGCTTTAGAAAATCAGGTGAAAATAGCCTTGCAGAAAGTTTAGTCATCTTAAGTTGATATTTTCCCTGTGAAAAAAAGTCAGTTTCAACCATAGAATGCTTTTTAATAGGGAAAAAAAGTGTGAGAAAATTATGACCAGCTACTTTTTAATTAGGAAGAAACAGTGAATTTTACATTCATGCTATTAACTACTTGGCTTGCAGCAAAGGCTGGAAGTCTCTGGGAGGATGGAGCTATAGTACTTTTGACACAACAGTTTTGTAAAAACAGTCCTGTTGTGAATCCTGATGTTATAAAAGTGAATACTTGCACCACAAACTTAATTTATTCATCCGGCCAGGGAATAGAAACACCTTATGACTCAAGCATCTAACAGAAAGAATAGCCTTCTCAGTTCTTGTCGCAGGTACTCAGAGCAAACTGCTTATGAAACAGGGTCAGAGCAAGAATTATTTGCAGAAATCACTCTCCAACAATTTTCAAAGATTAATGGGGGGGGTGGAAATCACATACTGCTTGTCCAATGTCTGCATAGAAAAAGAGGCTAAGTTCACCTAATAAATGATTCACTACAAATTATTTGCTCAGGTCTCTTGAAGCCACATCCAACTCCTTGGAAAAGAGACTAGAGCATTGCGGAAAGATTTTCTATTCACATTTGCAGTCGAAGCACGTCAATTCTTTGGAACCGCTCCTGCAAGGTTCAATGCTACACTGAGCTGTAGGCAGTCCAGAAGCGACGTGCATCAACAGTCTCGGTGAAGAATATCCAGATCTGCCCAAGCCCCAGAGAGATCTACTCATGGAAACAYGCGCGTTGCACCAGCACCACCTTCCTCATGAAACCTTAGGGCAGGTTTTCACAACTTTTCTCTCATTGCATCTCCAGCTCCCCCCGGGCCGGGATGCCACAAGCATTTAGGCTGCGCTCCGGAGGGGCAACTAGAACAACTGCTCCAAGAATCGCGCCTTGGTACCGGCAGCAGAGGCTGCTGCAGATGCATGGCCAGAGCGCGGCATAGCCGCAGAGCAGAGGCATCTCCCACCTCTTGGGCCCATCAGGAGAGAGTCCAGGCTGGGCCTGAGCAAGCCCGTTCCCTGGGACCGACAGGCTCGCTTGCTTTGTCCCTTTGGGTTTCTGAGGCTCTGCTCTGCGTTATGCAACCCAGCAGGCAAGGTTATATAATGGCATTATTGTGCCGAACGTCAACAACATCTACTGGGATTTCACAGGGGATGACAAATGAGCACAACACCTCACACCAGAAATACACAACAGAAAATGTGTTGTTTTCCACATTTCCAAAACATCTGCTATGAATTAGCGATTCAGCTCATACCTACAATTACAAACACAGAAGAAAAGCGGTTGGCTGTGCACCCCATTGCTCACAGGTAGCTGCTCCTGTTTCTGCAACACGGCTTCTTTGGCCTACTGCAGGCCAAAATTTGGCATCCTCATCACACGTTATCAAGATCTGGAAGGTGTCCCTAAAGCTGCAGCCTTAGCCTTCACAGCAGCTGCTAGGGATCTCTGCTGCACACTTGAAGGCAGCCAGAGGAGCATTTACAGGGAATGTCTGCTTTGGCAAACTCCTTAGGGCATGTAAAGTGCCTTATAAGTATTACTGCTGTCAGTATTTATTAACACAACACAGCATTCCTCGATACTGCACACTGATTAAGATTCTTGTGCCAGTGTGGCCAGTGGAGACATACAATTACCTACCCTGTATACCCATTGAAAACATTCAAATCTGGGCAAAAGTTTGGGGAAACGTCATTTTCAAGGTCTTTTAGCATAGAATCTGTTTTTGTTGAAATGCTGCAGAAATTGATGGCTTTAGTGCATTCAAAAGCAGGGGCAGAATTTGACTAGCCACATAGCCCCCACGAATGCAGAAATCCCTCGTCCCCAAGCTCTCCACATGCATCATCTCTTTCTCCTAGAGCCCTCCAGGAAAGGCTGGGCCCATATCGCATGTCCTCCCTGCACGTGGCCACGGAGAGCGCAGCCGGGGTCACCAGGAGAGGACGGTCCTGCGGTCCCCAAGTAATCCACACCACGCAAAGGATGGTTGCCTGCTCTCTAACGCTTTGCCAGCAACAACCACCACAGGAAGCAAATCGTCACCCTCTTCTCCATGTGAACATGAATGGGAAAATTCACATTCTCATTCCTGGCTAACACCGGGACAGCCCCACCTTGATGATCATTTATGCCATTCTGCTGCAGAGCCCAACACCGCRTTTCCCACACATGCAAAGAGCGTGTGTCAAGATAAGGACTGTACGGTGTTTTTCCTTTCTCAGAGGATTACACAGCAGCATATCCTTCAGTAATTTCCTCCCCCTTTTAATAGGAATTTATTTAATTTTGTTTTGAAGATATGCAGTGCTGTTAATTGCTGTTCTAACATGTCTCTAATGATATATCCTTTCTAATTGTTTATTGCTTGCCTACTTCTTAAGTGCTTAAATACATTCACAAATACTAATCTACTCTCTGCACAATCAGTGATTCCTACTCAGCAAAGCATAGTGCAGCACATTTAATATTAAAACTTGAGTTCATTTTGCCGAACTCTTAATTGATCTCCTTGCTAACTACATTTCTTTGAAAACTAGCTTGGAATTGTGTTCAAACTGAAGCCCGTCTTTGCAAATTTAAACAGGAAGAAAACGCAGCAGGCAATGTTGCAGTGACATCATTTGCAGAATAAAATGCCACCAATAAAAATATTCTTTTGAACTTTGACTTTCCAGAGAGGAACTCTGGATGCCGGCGTAGCTACTCGCCGGGAGCACAGTAGCTGATGCCGCCCTGGGAGACGCGGAGCCGAGGACGGAGCAGCTGCAGAGCACAGCGTAAATAGCGCAGAGCGTCCTACCTCGTAATGCGCCACGCGCTGCGACTCCGATATCAGCTGAGCGCTGCACACTTTGCAGTAGCTTTCAGTGAACAACTCCTGGTCAATGTCGGATGATTTCATCTGTCCGCAGCAACGCAAAGAAAAGAGACAACAACAAAGAGTTAGTTACAAAACACTGGTAAAATAGGGTAGCTGTGTTTGATGAGGATCCCTAAAGACACAAGGGCGAGGCAATACCCGAGCTGAACGGTTCTTACCACCGCAAGCAAACGAGACCAGCTTCGTTAAGGCGCAAACGCAAAACACTGGCAGTCCCCACTGCACCCCACRTGTGCACCTCAGGCACGAAACACCAGCTTTCTGAAACGACTCGGAGCTGCGGAGACTTACACAGAGCCGCCCTACGCCGACCTGGCAAGCCTTCCCGCCCCCGTCTCGGGGCGGCGGGCGCCACGACACACGGGCAGGAGCAGGAGCACCCGCGGGCGCAGGAGGCAGCCGCCACCGTCCTGCTGCATCCCGCTGCATCCCGCGTGCCCCGCTGCATCCCACGCGCCTGCAGGACCAGGTGCCCCGACCTCGCCAGCGCCCGCGGGCACGGACGCTGCAGACCCTCGTGCAGCTGAATAGCCATATTTCACATGTGAATTACGGCTGTAAATGGCTGTTCTCTGTTACCTCTCATATCTAGAAACACCACTCACACGACCAGCTATACCTTATACTGCTCCTGGCTCGAAACACAGTTAACCATTTGTTCTACAATAAGAAAGAGCTGATAAGGAGTTTACTATAAAACATGAACATCATTATAACCTGGAGGAAGGTGTTTTAGAGCTGGAAAGGTGCTCCATTTCTCAACTTAGACATGGAAGGAAATTGCTTGGGTGATTTACTGGGCTTTGCAGTTCCCTAACAGCTGTTCAAGTATTTCTGTGTTCCCTACAACTTTCAATAAGGACACTCGCAGAAAAACAGCTTGATGAGTGATCTCATTCATAGGAGACCTTAAATCCTCCTTCACACCTTCCTCATTGATGCCCAGCTTTGCTTGCATAAACTCTGAACTGATAGCCGAAACGCACATCAGCAGAGCCGAGATTTGTAAGAGACCAAACGCAGAGAGAGCCAAAAAACACCAGAGGTAGCGTCATAGGCAGGGTATTAAAAAATAAATAAATAAAATAAAAGTCTTTGCAATTCAAGAGGGAAAGAGAAGCTGATGCCTCCTGAGAACTGCCAAGATTAAGTCTTTATTAATTCGCAGTCATAACAAACCCCGGCACAGTGAAGACTGATGATACAGACTGTATATCATTAATTTCATTGATTGGAAGGAAAAATAACATGGAAATAAACAAGTTAGGAGATACCATTAGAAGAAAAACGATYGTGCGGAGCAAGCCCTGGTGGTTGCTGTGTTCTGCAGCAAAGACCCGGGCAGCTTTTCTGCCGCCTCGGGGCACAGGGACGCGCTAAACCTGCCAGACACTGGCCTGGCCGCGGGCAGCCGGGTTCCCGCAGAAGCCGGCTCGCAGAGCCGGGCTTTGGGCGCGCGTCTGCCTTCCACCCTCGCCAGAGCCACCGAGCCGCGGGGTCGGCTGCCCCGAGCCCCCAGCTGCGCTGCCGCCTCAAGAGGGGCAAGGTCCCTGCACATTTCATAAAAACAAGCAGCTGAGCAGACACCAGCGGCTCTCACCATGGAGAGACAGACTAGCCTCCCCCAGCCTCCCTCCAGAAAAAGGCTTTTTCTGGTGTTCATGCTCTATCAGACAAAAGACAAACATCAGAGTTGCTCTGCTGGTTCCGTTTCTGCAAAGATGCTTGCTTGTTTTCTTTTGCTATCTGCCTAGATTTAATCTTCATTTACTCTGTCTAGAAAAATGCTGCATTGAGAAACTTTCCCAGACACCAAAAGACCCTTTTAAGAGTACAAGAAATGTTGCAAAATTGTCTCAAAGACAAGATAAAATAAAAAAAACCCCTCACTTAAATACAACAGATTGAAACATAGCAAAGCAAAGAATCTCATTAAATCTTAATCCAGCAACCAGGGCAGAGGCAGGTAATACTGCCTTCATTTGCATGCAGTCCGCAATGCTCACAGTATAAACTCTCACTGCAAAAATCAGAGTAAACCAAAAGCTACTCAGTATCAGCTTATCCCTTCAAGCCCTGAAAACACATATCAAGTCTGTTCTGCCTCTAACATACATGCATATGAATAGGGTTTTCTGCCCCCCTTTTGCAGCAGTGGGGGCTAAACAGGCTTATCCAACAACAGCATTTAAGGTCTTGTCTTTAAGCAGTGGCTTCTGGTGTAGATATAAGATTTGTTAGCCTCAATACTGCCAGTTAGGTTTTACACACTGTTGTTACTACACGAGGATATAATGCATCTCAACAGGTGAATACAGTTATTATGCCAACAATGTGAACGCTGCACAGGGAGCTCTGCAGAATGACTCACGTACAACTATTCAACTTACCTAATAAAGACCCTCTGCAATGGCATACCCTGAAGCAATGCATCAAGGGCACAGATACAGGCTGCACGTGACAGAAGCCTTCCCCACATGGTATCTTTGGAGGTAAATTTGAGTACCATTGGATCCCACTGGCTGTACAAGCCAACAGAAAAAAGGACTTTGATTAATAATAAATTGTTACCAGAAAGCCAAGGAGAATTTAAAGACCTACCATTTGTCTTCTTCAGTCAGAGAACCCGAATTCCACCCCTGCTCTGCTCAGGGTGGCCAAGGACCCTTTGCTAACATTGCTTGGAAACTCTTCCAAGCACAGACCCAAGCAGTGCTCACGCTTGCACTGACTCAGCTCTGACTCGGGAAGCACGCAGCCCTCCCCCAAAACGCCAACACCTGCAGGACCCTGAACCTCCCAGGTGGGCTCCCTCCACCTGCTGACTCAGTCCCTCCTCATCCAGCCTACAAGATGAAATGACCTTTAGCTGAAGGTGATTCAGTTGCGACATTTCAGTCGGTGCTAAAAGTTAGAGGGGACTTGGGCTGAAAGACGTCTCCCTTACTGATAGTCACAGCTGACTGTTTGTATGATGCTGGATAGAGCTAGAAGTAAAGAATTATCACCCATGAGAAAAAGCACATGCACAGCTACAGCTGAGCCAAACCCAGCCCCCTTGTTCCCTACATACCAGCAAAACCACATCTTAAACAGCATCAATTTTGTCACAAATAAAAAAAGCGCTACCTGCTGGAAATCTGGGATTGGACCTTGGATCAGGCATTCTCCCAAAACCCGGACTGCAGCTCTTGCAGCCATCCCCTCCCGGCCGGCAGGGCTCGCGGTCCCGGGTCCCTGCCGCCTGCCCCGCGCAGGCCGCYCTCCGCCAGCCCGAGCCGCTGTGCCACCGGGCGCAGCCCCGTGAGGGGCTCGCAGCTCTGCCCTTCCCGGCCGGCAGCTGTCGGACGCACGGTGCTCCTCCGGCCTGTGCACTCAGCTTCACAGGGAGCAGCGTGCGGGTGCCCGGCTCCTCACTCCAGAGCGTCACCTGAAGATGCATCCTTCCCTTTCCAGGAAGGAAATCTTGCAGGAGGGCTCCAGCAAACCCACCCCCGGACTCCACCACGCTCGGAAGGGCTGCTCACTTTCCAGCCAGCCCCAGGGAGCACTGCACATTGAGGGATGAGTGCGTCTTCATGCACTCACGAGCACCCAGTGAGGCCAATGTGCAACAGCTAACGTTACTCCTGTGACTCCCACATTTGCAGTTTGCCCTCTTCCTGATGGCTGCACGTATTAATTGCTCTACTGCAGTACCAAGGAGCTCTAGCATGTACATCAGGGCTCTTGGTCTGATACAGACACAGACCTGCATTTCCCCGAGACGGAAAGCAGACAGGACTGCTGCCAGCCGGCTGGGGTAGAGGAGCACGCAGCGCGCCAGCCAGCACCCACGGGAACACCAGCATCCTCCTGGTCTCCGTGCTGGGACAGATCCAAGGCCACGCCTGAGCAACTCAGCAGATGATTTACAGCACAGCAGCAGCAATTCCCTCGCTCACTTCGGCCAAGGCTCCATTCCTTCCCCTGCAGCTGCCTTTTCCTTCCAGGGCTGTCACAGCAGCACGTGGAGCAACTCCTGGTTTACACCACTCGTATGAGACCAGGATTCAGCCGCCTTCCACGTATGCCTGGCCTTGCTCATATGGGCAACAGCTGCTTTTGTCCCATTTTTCTGCCCTACTCACGGGAAACGCTGCAAGTGACTCGCCACACCCCGCCCTTCTGCAAGAGCCACAGCGCTCTCTGCCCAGGCAGGACTTAGCTCCTTGGCAGGAACCGTCTCACGCCTGCCTGCTCCCCACCCTCAGCAGCAGGACAGCCGGACGCCAAATTACTTTGACCTCCTCAAGCAGCACGATGGGTCCTGCCGCTGCCTCTTCCTCACCTTCCTCTCACTGAGCCGCCAGCAGAAGGACAGGGCGGTTCCCGTCCCCCGGGCGCCACTCGGGGTCGAGCTCTTCCGCTCAGCAGAAGCACTGGTGCATAACTGCAGCAGCAAGCGCAGCGGGAGCGCGTCTCCCTCCTGCTGATGCCACCGCTTCCCGAAAGCTCTCCGTTCACACGGCAGGCGGGTAGGACCAGCAGCCGCCCTGTGTCCCTGGAAGCGGAGCGGGCCCAGGATCGCTGGGATGGGCTGCTAAGCTTGCGGAGTGACAGACTCCACTTGTCAGGAGCAGAAACAGAGCTGAGTGCCCTCATCACACTGAGGAGCCTGCCAGAGGGTTTCACCGTCTGTTTTTGCATGTATTGCTTTTTAATAGTAATGAAAATGACAGAAAGGCGGAAGAGTGAGGGATGGAGATTAGGGAGAACAGGAGAATGAATGGAAGCAAAGCCTCCTTTATGCTTTTGCATGAATATATTAGGCTAAACTGTAGAGAGGATTCAGGCATATGTAAGCTTGGCTACTTAAAATAATTAGAAAGCTTTGGTAACAATAAATGCTTAGGACAAAATTTATTATGAACAGTTTGACAAAAATAAAAGATTCACCTTAGCAAGGGATATTTGCTTCTCCATTAGAAGGAAGATTTCCACGTAAGCATGCCATTACCAGCACCATTTATACAAACCACCCTCACAAAGCTGCCCCTAGAAATGCAGACAGGCTGAGAACAAGTTTAAACTCAAGTACTGACCACTGCCTTGAGAAAACACAGGCTTTTACTTGTCCCACATAAATACAGCAGAAGTTGCAGCAGTGTAGCCCTTCTCCTAGCCCTCCTGGTTGTCTCTGCGCTGCTGGAGTGCTCTTATATAGCCTTTCCCAAGACCAGCTCTTTAAATCTGGCTGGTGCATCCTGCTCTGGCTCTAAACAAACCTTTTATGTTTGGTGGCTGTTAGCTGGTTTCTTTGCTTTTTTTAAATTTCTTCTCTCTCCCGTACACTTATATTTTCCTTTATAGGATAACATTCCAGAGCATCAAGGTAGTGAAAAAGTGCAGTGAAAATAGCTACTTTTTTCCCAGAGCAGATTTTCCATTCTAAAAGTTAGATCTGCCTTGATTTCATCTAGGTGTTCTTGCAAACAAACCAGCCACAGGGAGCTAGATAACGGTGTCTCTTGCTGCTGTAGCATCCAAGGAGCTGATAGACTCCAGGCCACAGCGTCACGTTTGGTGATGAGAGGAAACCGATCCAGATCGTCTCTCCCTAGTCGTTCTGCTAAAACGGTTCTGGTTATCTCTTCCCCATCCTCAGAGCAGGCAGGAGTGCTGCCTCCTCCGKGCCGGTGTGTCTCGGGGAAGCGGAGCTGCCCCAGCGGCGTGCGAAGGACATCTCCTGGTGCTGCTTCGACGGCCGGGGCAGCGGGTCCTCTCCGGTCCTGCACCCAGAGCCCCTCCGTGCACCGTAAAGCAGGCGCTCTCGCTGCCGCGGTCCTCAGGCGCCCCAGGCTGTTCTACGTGCAGACGACGAGGGAGGTCCACGGCTGCTGCTCCCCCGGGAAGCTGTGCAGGGGCCCTGCTTCAACGCAAGAACCAAAGGAGGAACCTACCTCCCTCCCAAAAGGGATCCCTGCAAGACGCTGCAGCCGCAGCGAGGTCCCCGCAGCTGGCCCACGGATGGCGTCGGAGATCGACTGCAAGAGCTCCAGTCTACAGCAAAGGGCACCTTCTAGACATGAAGCCTTGGGATGAAGAAAACAGCTTTGTTGTGGGGGTACCTGGCCTAAATACATAGTGTTTTCTCTTGCTCCAGAAAAGCTGTTTTTTTCCCATTCTGTCTCATCTCAGATACAGTCTGCATTACTGTTCTGTGGGTCAGTGCTAACAGAGGATTTATTAACTTCCTCCACCTGCCAGTGTCATAAAGGAAGTACATAGGCAATTATTATTTATGTATTTCTAATCACTTAATTCCACTTTAACTATCCCTGTCTGCAAGTGCCTAACAATTGCCAGAATTGACTAGTCTTCGGCTGATCTTCCATGTAACCTGCCTTAGTCAAAAAACAGTGTGGAACCAGGGTTTTCTGCTCTGCCGCCACCAGGCAGCACTCCGCCTTCAGCGTGTCTGCGGCTGCGGAACACCGTGTGCGTCTGAGACGCTTGTCGAGAACCACAGATGCTGAGCGAGAAGGGATATGTTCCCTGTACCTTCTCAGAGGCTTGTCTTTCAGAAAGTTGAAGAATTAATGTGCGATTCTCATCCTTGCCAGCTGGACGCAAACCCCTCAGCTGAGCAGAAGCACTTGGACTGCACATCAAGTTCTACATATTTCAGACTCTTTTTGTCTCTTCCTTACGCAGAGGCATAAACAGCAGTGCCTCCGAACACTGATCGCTTTGTCTCCTGTTCTTTCAGTGGGGCTTATTATTTATTATTTCCTCTTTTATTGGCAGTCGAGTGTTGAAGATGCCCTCTCTTCCCCACTTCCGATCAGTAACCTCTGCACATGTCAGCTCAGCATCTCCAGGAACGGCAAACTGTGTCATCAGAGACTTCATTTTAAATACCTTGTGCCATATGGCTATGATTCTTCTCAGCAGTTTCAGTGACTATAACAGCTTAATGAAAATCAATTTAATGGGGCTGATTCCCGTTTTTGGCAACTGCTAGAAAGAGTCTAACTAAGTTGCATTAAATTTTAGAGGACAGCAATCCAGATATTGACATCAGAGACACATTCAAAGCCAACTTCCTTCTTTAAGGACAAGCTTCACACCAGTTAAATTCCACCAGACACAGCCATGCGCTGCATGTGCAAGTGTCACACAGGAGAGTGCTGGAAGGGCGCCTGCAATAAATGCTTTTGCCGTCCAGACCCAGCCACGGCAGCGAGACTGCTACAAGACCTCCTGCAGGGCGAGAGCGCCAGCTGGGTCGCTGCGGGCTGCAGCGGTCCTGTGCTGGGGTGACAGCTCTCGGAGGCCTTCGCGTATAACCCAGGGACAGAGGAAGCACAGTCCGCACTCACCTCCAGCAAATGCTTCCCATCACGTTTCCAACAAACACCGCAGTAATCTCATTTCAAGCAAACTCTCCCTCAGCAAGCTGCTTCTATTTTTATTATTGTGCTGCTATCAAGTGCATCGCCCCCTTTTTTTTGACCAATGAGCTGATTTGAGTAGCAAAAGAAGTTCTTTAATAATGGGAAATCCACAAACGCAAATGTGCCAGAGTAACTGGCCCATGTTCCAGCTCTTAAACATGAAAGAGTTGTTCTAATTCCAGATTTTGCCTTTTCTATCACTTCACAGACTACAGTTATTATTTTACACTGTCATTTATTTCTATATTTCAACAACAATAAGCAGAAAACCATGAAAAATCTGAGCAGCTGCCGACCATTTCATGTCCTTTCAGGGTAGGGAGCCTGGAAACACAGCACCGTCCTTGGACTAACCAGCCTGTTGTCAGAAGCAGACGGCTTGCAGCTTTCCCAAATGCTCCTTCTGTGCTGTTTGCAAGTGCCCACACAGGCTGGTCCCACGGCAGTTAGAGCAATGGCTCAGGAGGGGACGTGTTAAATGGAGACGGCAAATAAAGAATCTAAATCTGAGATCAGAGCCAAATCCCTGGGTAACTCTTGCCTAAACTTTACAGCACATGCCGCAGGTACAAGCGTAAAAGTTAYAGGCAAACGTCAAAGAAGCTGCTCCCTCCTCCGCTGCGACTGCAGACATGCTAACCTTACATACCCAGTCCCGTCCTCACCTCGAGGAGATGAAAAACAGACCTGAAGGACATTGCAAGGAGAAGGGGGCAGGAACCTGTGCAAAGTGTCCAAAAGAGACAGTACGAAAAATCAGCTGCCTCCAGACCCGCGGGAAAGGGGAGCCCTTGCACGGCCTGTGCCCGGGCTCTGTCTCACCACCCTCCAGGTGAGCCAAACACACGGGCGCCTGCAGGAAGGAAACTGCTTCCCCCGATCTTCTCCAACGGCACTGCCTCTCCCCAGTTGCTGCCAGCTATATTTCTGGCTTTCTGACTGAACTATTTTTTAATCGCTGCTTCTCCCTGCCCAAATTCTCCCCCCACCTCCAAACACTGCTGCCAGGTTCCGGGGAGCATCCTCAAACCGCCCTCCACACAAGGCCGTTCTCCTTGCGACAGCCTCAGACCACGTCCTCGTCCCCAGTGACACGGGCAGTGACTCCCGCGTGTGCATAAACCCGGATCAGCCTCACCGAGATCAGTAACTGGTACATGAAAACAGGTTTTGCATCTTCATTTAACCGGTAAGTATCTGAGACTTTGGCATGCATCAGTCCTATCTGTCTGGTCCACTCACAGTCCAGCAGACGCTGCTTCAGGAAGGCTGAACCCTTCCAACCCGGACAATTAATTTCCTCTGCTCTTCTAACAGCCGTTTTATAACTGGCATTGCAGAAGCCTGGAAACACAAGAGTCTGGTCTCCACGCTTATGCCCAGCTCCCTTAAACCAGGCTGTGCTTCGCCATGCGCTAGCACGCCTTGCTCTGCACTTATCAGATAACAGGGGCCGTGGGATGGCGCTGGGGATTCAGGAGGTCTCGATCTGAGCCTCGCCATCAAGATTGCTGTTTGAGCATCTGCTTGTTGCGACAAAAACAGAATTTCCGCACAGGCTGATTTGTCACAGCGTGCGAGCAAGGACGAGTAACGCTATATGATAAGGCACTAAATTCAGCAACCCAGTCTGTTTCAGTCAAGAGAGAAAAAAAAAAGAAAACCTTTTTGGCCCCTTACTCAATTTATTCTCAAAGGCCTTAATCACCTTCCCCAGAATTAACAGCTTCCAAAACCCTCCATATTGAAGCACTAGAGATGTGACAACTGAGCATGTGCACACATGCCAAAGGCAAACAACAAGCCAAAAATTAAATGCCCTGGTTTTCACATGTCATGAATTATTTGTGGCTTTTGGTACTGTCACTCGCCCATGGATTAACTTCTCATGTAACACTTCCTGCTTTCTTCGATTGTTTAATTTGTCTTGCAATAAAAATTAAAAAAAAAGTCTTTGCTAATAATTAATGTGCTTTTAGCAACTGTGTCGCTGCACTTACAACAAGGCATCTGAAGAAATGCAAAATACTGCCTTTTGAAGTGCCTTATTCCTAGCACCATCAGCATGATGGATGGTTGAGCCCATTCCGCGAGTTCGAGCTCTCCGTAAGCTTTTACTGGCTTTAGCAAGGAGCGCTCTCGAGGCTTGGCGGCAGCAACGGGCTCCAGCACAGGGAGCACCTGCAGGTCCGGGGGAAAAGGCAGGTTATCGAAACAGCCACGGGGAGTGCGCAGAGCCCCGTCCTCCAGGCAGCCCCTGCTGCTCTCAGCTTTCCCGGCTCCCCAGTCAGACCGGAGACGCGGCCATTCCCCCGGCGGGGCAGCACGTCCACCCATGCCTCTGCCCCGCGTCACCCGCCCTGCAATCCTCGTCGGCCCAAGGTTTATCCGCCCTCTCCCTGCTCCCCTCTGTTCYCTGAAATCCTCTCCAGAGCCAATTTGCTTCGCTGCTGCGTTCAGCCTTCGATGCATTTTGACACACTGTATTGGAGCTTTGAAAATCAGAACAAGATTGTGTGTGGCACGAGCTRGGGAGCAGGAGAAACCCTGCACGCGTCCACTCCACGTGCAAAGCGGAGGAAAGGCTGTGGAGCGGAGCGGCGCAGCGGGGGGACRGACCTCCGCATCGGCCAGCTGCTCCCCGGTGCTCCTCGGAGCTGGCCTCCGAGCCTCCTACCGCCCCGGCCACCTGGAGCGGCGCGGGGTCAGCTCGGCAGCAGCATGCTTCGCCAGCCCCCAGATGAGCCCCTCTCCCAGCAAAGGGTGAGAAAAGCCCTCTTCCAGAGTTTTTTTTTCCAGGCTCACAGAAAAAGGGACCAGTTGCACATTCCTCCCCACTGGATCGGGCCGAGAACGCGGGATCTCGGGGAATTCTTGCTGAGTCCCCGTGACACCGGTGAGCGGGGAGGGAGGACAGCTGCCAGGCGTTCCCACCTCCTCACTAAGCTGCAGGCAGCGGCAAGGTACGGCTTAAAACTAGCAGAACCAAGCAAATAAAAAATGATGGATACACAACAAAAATCCCCAGTGCCCCAGGGCAGCAGGGACACCACGGAGCGCGGGCGATGCCTTCCCGCGGGGAAGCCACGGAGCTGGCGCTCGGCTCCCAAGCGGTGTCCGAACCCCCGACCCGTGGTACGGGACACGGCACGGCACGCGCCCRGCACAGGGAGCGGATGGCGGGATGCAAGCGGTGCCTGGCCGTGACGTCCAGCCAGGGCCTTTCGAGGCACCGCCTGCCCGAGGGGCGAACACGGCTCTTTAGAGGCTTGCGCGCCGAGGAGCGCAGGAGAGGACCGTGCCCGCCGCGCGGAGCTGCCGCAGGTCGCGGAGGCGGGATGCTGCCGCGCATGGAGGAGCTGCAAAGCGACTTCAGAGCGGCACCATCCCTCCTGCAGGAACGTGCACATCCCGCTGTACACACGAGCTGTTCTAATTATTCACACCGCTCATGGCGTGGTAAGATTTAATTGCCAGCATGTGCTGACTCGCATAAAAATGTATTTTAGAACGGAGATTGATACATTAAGACTGCTTCAATGAAGTTAGCGGGAACGGAGCTAAGAGCAGTCACGTCTCGTGCCGCAGGGCATCGATTCCCGCCCTGCGCGCTTCGAGGACAGTGCTTTGCGCGGCTCCGGTGCGGCACAGCCCCACGGCACCAGGCGGCCCCGGCCGCGCCAGGACAGGACGGAGTGGGGACGATGCAGCCGGCGTGGCTGGAGCGCCCGGCTGGTTGGCACAGGGCGCCCCGGGACCCTGCAGCCGGCACGGCGGGAGCCGGCGTGCCGGAGGCGCCGGGCGCACGAGGAGCCTTGCGGGCTGCACGCGGCGGAGCAGCGGCTGCCACGCGATGCTCGCGGTCGCTATGGAAACCGCGGCTCCTCTCGGAGAGATGCAGGAATAGTCCGGGAGCCTCCCCGGAGCCAGGCCGGTGCTGCCAGGCTGCGGGAGCCCCGGCAGCCGCCAGCTCGTGCTGCCCGGCCGGGCAGCCCCCAGCCCCGGGGCAAGGAGCTGGCACCGCAAGGAAGAGCAGGGCACAGCTCGCACGCATGACATTTCCGTGCAATTACAGTCAGGATGCCGCTTTATTTCTGGATAAGCAGCACCTACTTTTTCCTGCGGCTCCCTAATAACATACAAAACAGTCGGAAGCAAGTCAAGCCGAATCCTGTGCCTACGTCTTGTAGCCTCTGGTGCTTTGCATAATCAGCGCTTGTCATTCCCCATCAGCTTCAGCTCGGAAACGCAAAAGCAAAGCCCTCTAAGGCGGCAAGGGGCTTAGAAGAATCCTTTGGAGAACAAATCTGCCTGTTACTGATGGGGGATTATTTTAATGCTGTATTCCTTGAAAAAAGCCTCCATGTTGGCCCAGCTGGTTAAGCTAAAGCACCTTCAGCATCTGGCCGCCTCCACCGCACCAGCCCCAAATCAGTTTAATGTCTCTGCTTGCGGGCAGACTCCACCGAGAGCTTCCCACCCAGCAAAGGTCCAAGCTGGCGGCAGCAGGAGCGGAGATGCTGCCGGCAGCCCCAGCTGTCGTCCCGCTCCCGCGGGCGGGCAGGTCTCCTCTCCCTCCCTCCCGGGACGACCCTCCCTGCTCCCGAGACACAGCTGGCATTGCCGGGCAACTCCGGACGTTGCGGGGAGGCAGACGGGCTCTGCTCGGAGCAGGGCCGCCACCCGCGCGGCACGCGGAAACCGCCCTGCTCGCAGTGACCGAGGGGCTCCGCACCTTGCGGCACCCTCGCGGCAGCGCGGCTTCTTGCGATCCACGAAATTATTGACGAACAAGACACCAGGAAGGCCAGTGCTGCGCACCGCAGCCCCCTTGCTCGCATGGAACAGCTAAACCTCCGGACTCCTGACCTAATCCCACATCCTCTAACCAGGATCAGCAAATTCCATTAGACTTCTTCATATTATCAGCTAATCTGTCGATTAGCTCTGTGTGCAACAGCAAACACAGTGGAGCTTTATCTTAAGTAAAACAAAACATTTACTTTTTTCCCACTGCTTTTTTCTTTGTCTGTCCTTGATTTTTAAAAATCGTTATTTTGTTTGCGTTTGTATTCTTCGAAGAAGCATGGACTTCTTATGTGTTCATCCCTATAGAGCAGAGGCAGGCTGGACTTTTAAGTCTTGTGTCAGCCCTGCCTGGTATTTATGAGCATTTCAGCAAGCCACTCAGATAATGCATGCTTCATTTCCCATCTCTGGGAGAAAAAAACCCTATTCTCTCCCTCCCTAATAGACGAGCAGTGAGAAATGGTTAATCAATGCCCATTGTGCGATTCCCGCTCCTTGGGTGAAAGGGTCTCGGGCAACGCGAGCTATTCTGCTTTCATCAGGGAGAAATCAGGCTGCAGTTGCAGCACGCTGGGAGCCTGCACGCTCCTCTCGCAGCTGCTCCGATTCTGGCACTGGGAAAGGTCGCCCTCTCCGGCCTGGCCTGGGGCTCTCCCCAGCCTTGGGCATTTATTGTGCAGCCCCCACGGCACTGAGGAGCGACAGGAGGGGATTAAAACAAGTTAGCATGTTTGGTACAACGTCGGTTTTCAAACTGGGGTTTATACGTTAGCCTTCAGGCCATGGCCATCAGCCTGTCTTTGGGACCAGGAGATAAAAAAGGCTGAAAAAAAATGTTTTTGGTATGATCTACCAGACCAGAAAATCCCTGTGCTTTAGGGGGAGGCCAAAACACTTTTGCATCACGCACACGCAGATGCACAACTTCTCCAGAGGTGCAGACCGCTCCAAAGAGCGGCCTAAAGGGACATCTGCTTCTGGTGCGGTGAAGATGCCTAGCAGGAGGGAGGAGGTCAAGACCTGGAAGAACTGGTGAATTTCTGGGAAACGGGAAAGCAGCCATCAGGTAACACCAAATTCCCACAGTAGAGCATCGCTCGGCACAATCGAATCCACAGAATGAAACACTCCGTAAATCATGACTTACGCCCAAAACGAATGAGCGTAATGGGGCTGGTGATGATCAGCACAGACTGACACAAGCGATATGAGACATCCTCAGCGCAAACGGCGGAGAACTCGCTCTTAAACTGCAACACAGCTTGCCAGTTTGAAAGCCTCACATACAAACCAGGCAGCTTTTATTACAGAAAGAGGTTATGAAGCCGCTGGGGAGTTTATTCATGAATACCAAACAGTGACGGTGCTGGTGCAGCGCAGGGAGACCTGGGCTGGCTCCCGTCCCGCGCTGCGATTCCCACCGGTGCTGCGCGCGGCAGCTCAGCTCCCCGCACCCGTCCTCGTCCTCGCGCCTCTCCTAGCTCCGAGTCGGCCTTGGTACGCAGAGATCCCCCATCACCGTGTGCGCCGGGGATGGGCACGAGCGCCGGCGGCCGCAGGGCGGCTCCGTCCGGGGCTCCCTCGGTTGCTACAGCTATTGCACGTCCGCATGGCAACTCAAAACTTGACAACTAAAGGGAGAAAATAACAGCCCCCACAGCCTGCACGGCTCCGGTCCCCGCCAGCCTCCTGTGAGCCACGGCCCCACGTTTGACAATTAGACCGATTAATTGCTGCTGCAATTAGTAGTATCATGGAGCATCTCCGGTGGCTGGAAATAACATTGCCCGGTATTTTCAAATGAGCAGCTGGACCTGCGGTTATCGTTTTGATGCTTTCACTCGGCGATATTGTAAGGTGGAAAACACAAAACTGATTAAATTTGTCTTCCTTTTAAGCCAAACCAGACTCTGGCAGGGGGGGTGAGGGCGCTCGGGGGAGATGCCAGCATCCCGCACGCAGCTGCGGCTCCACGGAGGCGATGCTCCCGGCTGCAGCCCAGTGCCGGGACCAGGGCTGGAGCGCAGCTGGTGGGCGATGCGGACGATATCCCGTGTCCCTCCGCGGATGCCCGGCTGGGGGAGCAGCCCCAGGCCCCGCGGCTGCGCCAGCTGGGCAGCCCCGCGCACAGCACCCGCTCCAGCTTTGCCTCCCTTGCTGCCAGTACCTGCGCGCTGTATCCCAGCTATCGGAGGGGCTTGTGCAGCCTCCTCCACAGCCGGGTTTGTAACCGGTTCRTTCACGGCTTTCGGAGCGGCGGGCATTCAGGCCCGACAAGCCGCTCCGGGCGCACGCAAGCAAGCCAACGCACGCAGCTTTTCACATTCTCTCTGCAATTTTGAAACTGATGCATGTCGAATATTATGAGCCCGCGGCTGTGTGCCCTGCCTGCAGCCGCACCGTTCCAGGCAGCTTTAAATACCTGCGTCGCACTTTCCCACCAAATCCACCCGCTGCTTTTAGGTGGCCAGATCAAACGGCGGTAGCATTTGCAGCTGGCCCTGCGGATGCCGGCATCTCCTGGCATTAACGCTGTTCCCCTCACTGCCACTGCTGCATCCCTGCCGCCGGCACATCCCCATGGTGCCGCTGCATCTCTGCCACCGGTGCAGCCCCACGGCAACACCGCTGCTGCATCCCCACCGCCGGTGCATCCCCACGGCGAGGCCAGCCACGGAGCCGGCTCCCGGCCGCCAGCATGGGCTCCCTTCCTCCAGCCTGCTGCCACTTCGCCCGGCAAATGGGACTCGGCTGGGTCTCCGGTGATGAACGCCCGCCCAGCCGCTAGCTCCGGCGGGAGGCACAGTTGGTGACACTGCCCGGCACCGACCGTAGCTCGCTTACAGGCACCTACAGCCCTGTAGACCCCCGATTCATCTATAACTGCAAAATCTCTTGCAAACGACCAGGACGGGTCTTGGTGCAAGACTCGGACTTGGGCTACGAGAGCAAAACACTGTGGTGGGGCGAGCGCTGCGGTGCACGTGCGAACGGACTGGCACAGGCAGCAGGACGGCCAAAACAGGCCGAGCCTTCGGCCTCCCCTGCCAGCACATTAAAGGCCTAAAAGCTGTCAGGCATTACACAACAGGCAAGTTTTAATATCGGGAATATTCATCTCCAACCATTTCTAGCTAATGGAACAAAACAAACTATCTAGAAAAATGGGAACATTACAGTAAAAAGAACAAATTAAACCCTAGTGCAATTAGAGAGCAATTAGGGATCTCTCCTCTGGGAATGTTTTGGACCTCAGGGTCTTTCTCAAAATCTGATCGCTCCCTGCAACTCTATTTCTTCCCAATTAATAAATGCAGGAGCGAGTGGCACGGTTTCCCTGGCCCTGCCAAGCCCCATCCTCCTGCCCTGCTCCGGAGCGGTGGCAGGAGGTGGTGGCAGGCAGGGACGTTCTCGTCTCCGAGCTGCAGAGGAACGCGGCAGCCGGCAGAGCCGAGAGCAAAGGCTGCGAGCAGGAATCGCGGCGCGTTGCTGCTGCAAGGTGACCGGCAGCGCGAGAGGCGGCGCGGCCAACGCGGGGCCGAGCGTTTTCCTCCTGCGGAGGATGCCAGGCAAGGGAGGTTCTCGTGCGGGGAGACCGGGGGCATCGGGCAGGGCGCTGCAGCTCCGTGGGAAGCAGGACCAACCCGGGACAGGCACGGTGGCTCCTGCCCCGGACCAGAGCGGGGATTCACGCCTGTCCGGGCGCTCGCTGCCCTGGGCTCCTCCACAGGCCACCCAGGTCCGTGCAAGCTTTCCGGGGCCCCGAGCTCCTCCTCGCACCCCGGATAAGGTCAGAGCAGCTTGTTACAGAGCCTTAGGCACTTCCTACAGAAAGGGCACCCTGTCCTTCGCTCTGGTGATGCCACCAAGACAAGGAAGCCAAACAACGCCGGCAGACTCTTGCTTTGCACAGTGACCATCAAAAACTCATTTTCTTCCTATTCACAACTCCCATGGGAGCCACGGCCAAGAAAACTGTGCACTTAATCCCTCTTGACTTTAACTCACTCACACATCTACCTGGAGTTAAGCACCTGCTTAACCAAACTGCTCACGCATGCTGCAGAAAGGAGCAGGAAGTCCTCTGGGCATCGGTCCCCGCTGCGTCCCAGTCGGGGCACGAGGAGCTTTCGGCAGCACCCCAGCAAGCTGGGGAGGACAGTTTGGGTATGACCTTCCTGGGAGGACAGGGGACAGCGAATGCAATTGCCTTGTGCCCCCTCACGCCCTGTGTGCTGCAGAGTCAGTGCTCAGCTGGGTGACAAAGTGCCCCAGAAATTATAGAAAAAACGAAATGAAGGGGCAAAGCTGCAACACCCACCAAGCCAGCATCTCTCCAGTCTCATCCACAAGCTGCCTGAAGGTCACAGCTGCAAAACCACTACAGCCAAGCCTGGTTCTGCTAAACCTTCCTTTAGCGGATGCAAATACAGTAGATGCTCGTGGTGGAGGAGAAGATGGCATGGCCCGGGGGAAAGCCTTCCCCTTCCCCTTGCCCCCCTGCAGCGGCTGCTTTCCCGAGGGCAGCCTCCCCGTGCTGGGCACGCCGGCACCTTGCAGCAAGGGCTGCTTCTCACACTTTGCGAGCAGCAACGAACAGTTCTGCTACCTGTCGGGGGCTGTCAGGAAGAAAACTGTCTGTGTTCGGATGAGGAAGGTATCTGTGCAATAGAGGGAGATGAGAACCTTGAAACTTAGTAGTTCCTGCCTCCGCACCCAAATCCACCCTTGGGAACATCCGTGGCCCAGTTTTGGCCTAGCAACTGGCCCAGTTTTGATCTATCAAAGCAGTTCTGGGTTTCAAGTCACACCTCATTCCTCGGGAGCTTAACCCAGATGAAGCAAGACACCCAGATTTGACAGTCTGAGCCTAAGTGACCTAGAGCAATCGCAGCCAGGAATAGCACCCAGGAGTCCTGGCCTTTCCTAGCTTCTGGCCATCTCAAACCTCTGCAGTGACTTCAGGTCACTTTAGGTTGACATATGCAACCTTCTTGGAGCATTTCTGACTTCAAAAGCACCTTGTAATGAAAATGGTTCTGATCAGAACTAATGGGTTTGAAAAAGAAGTATTTCTCAAAAAAAAAAAAAGCCACTATTATTATTGTATATATTTAATCATTGAAGTTTTGGAGTGTTTTTTCTTCTTTTTTTGGTGGTGGGTTTAGGGGGAGGGGGCTCAACAGCAAAAGCACCTGCATGGAGGGATGATGAGTTCATAGCTGGACCACAGATCAGCAGCTGGTACAGAGGAAGGTCTGGCCATTAACGTTCCCTTCTCCTCACGCCTAGAGAATGAGCTGGAATTACTTCGCATAACACAGTGCTATAAGGCCATCCGGAGAGAGAAAGCAGGGCTGTTTGCTAGGAATAAGGCGCTAAATCAGCAGAGGCCAGCTGGCTGCACCAATTCTATTGTAAGCGGGAAACCGCAGATTAAACCAGATCACGGCAAATATCTGCAAAGTATCTCTGTACATCGGCAACTTAAAGCCTTTTCAGGAGGGGTTAGTCAGCAATGCTGTGAACGGTGAGGGAAGCCCTTTGGAGGTGCGTGTGCCCCACGGCACACCTGAGAAAGCGGAGGTGCAGAGCCGAGCACTTCTGGGCTTTCCGCGACTCCAGCACAGCGAGAGTGCGGAGTAGGGTGGAAACGGCCCCGGGGGGGGGGGGGGGGAAGCTGGATTCTGGAGGAAAGTTAAAACAAAATAACACGGATGGAGCAAAGTGGAGTGACTTCCGAAATGCGCACACACAGGTCTGCCGGGTGCATGCAGAAACGCAATGCAAACAGCTACACAGGGACAAGGATTAATTATTTAGGGTGACTCAGAAGTGACTAAGAACGATAAGATAAAATTAGGGGGTGGGGGTGGGGGAAACCCAAGCCAAAAAAAACCTGAGCCAAACTCTGGAACCAAGTCCCAGCTAGGGATGTGATCAGAAGGCTTGATTCTCCCCGGGGAAAGGGATGCAGACGGGGCTGGAGCAGGTGCAGGGGACACTGAGACTAGGAGGTTTCCGATCGACAGGTCTCCACTACTCCAGGAGTAATAAAGGATCCCTACCCTTCCTATTTCTGATAAAAGGGGGGAAAGACCCATTTTTACTCTAAAAAGCTCCTCTGTGCCCCTCCCTCCAGTCCCTTCCTACGGTAGATGAGTCACTGTCTAGAAACCTTTATCACAACATGTCTTTTAAAACTGTTTATCAAGTCATTGCTGCTCCCACCCCACGGCACAGCACAAGGAAAAGCAGCAGGAGATCCTCCAGGTCACTGTCCCTCTCCTGTGCCACGGCGAGAGCCCCCGGAGCCGAAGCCTGTCCGCCCGGCATCCGCCTTCCCGCGCTCCCCCTGGGCGAGCGGCTCGCGCCCGGGCTGTGTCCCCACGGCTCCTTCCCCGCTCACCTTTTGCATTTCGGGGCTGGTTGTTTGTGTTTTGCAGATGGATAGCACGTGCTCAGGCGAGAGCCAACAGCACAATCTCAGGCAGAAAATGCAAACTGGTGATTTTTAACTGGCTCCTCAGGGCTGTGCGAAGCTTGTTCTTCACCCAGGGCCAGGCGCTAAGGTCACTCCAACATCAGAGGAGGGCAGAAAGAGCATGTGTCTGCCCGGAGGGCAGGGACGGGAGCGTGTTCGCCTCGGGAGTGACCGGGCACGGCTCGGGTCTGTTGTTTCTAATCAATGGATGTGGATCGGCAGCAATTCAGACTTCTCATGAGTCAGTCGGGGATCTTACACGCAGCCCAAAGCGGCAGTCGCCAGCTCCTGCCGCGTACGGGTCTGGCTTTTGTTCGGGCTGTCAGACCTACGGCCGACTCTGTGCAACACGTGCAGGCGGCCAGCCCCACGGAGAGGCGCGGACCGACCCCGGCACCGGCGCCGGGCCGCCGGCACGGGCCGGCAGCCGCTGTCCCCACCGCTGCCGCAGCGGGTCCGCTCGGGAACGGCCGCTGCAGCCCCGTGCACACCTGCCTGTGCACAGGCACCTTTGCTTACTGCGCGGAGCTGGCTTGGAAAGTTCTCCAAACTTTACAAACAGAGGGAAAAGGCTTGTTTTCCTGCATCTACAGACAGTCACTCTGGCATGCTGCAGCCCTAGGAGCTCGCTCTCCCGAGCTGGATTGTGGGAAAACCTGCGTAAAGTCAATTCGGTAAAAGCATCCCCGAGTCTCCGCTGGCCATCCAGCCCGGGATCTCCGTCTCAGGGGATCCCCTGTCCACGGGCCTGCTCGGCTTTCAGCCACCTGCTAACAGGTGAAATGCAGTGTTCGATAAAAGCACCGGGGGGAAAACACTTTAAAGCCCGAGATGGGTCTGGATCAGTCATGCAACACACTCAGATCGCCTTCGACCTCCTGCTGCGGGCCCGAGGGCGGCGCAGCCGACGCGGACACCAGGCAGGGCTCCCTGCCGCCGGGCCGGATCCGGCCCCTCGCGTGGTGCTGGGAGCGGGGCTCGGCTCCAGCAGCAGCACGTGCACCGGAGGAACGGGCTCCCCAGGCACCCGCCACCCCTGCGCCCGAGCCCCAGAGGTGCGGCAGATCCCTCCTGCCACTTTCCCACGAGCACCCCGTTATTAAACAGCTCTGATTTCCCAGTGAACTTTCTGCAAACTCTAAGCAACGCAGAGCCAAGCAACAAGCAGAGCGCAAGCAGGGCGGGATGCAGGCAGTACCTCCGTGTCGCTGGCCGGGCTGGCGCGCACCGGCAGGGCGGCTGTCGGGGACGCTGCTGGGGCAGGAGCACGCCGGGGCCACAGCTACGGCTTCCCTCTCTCTGCGACCAGATCTTTCGGCAGCCCAGACCAACTGTGCGGGAAAGGCACTCGGCGATGATCTGCTGGCGCTCCAGCTCCACCCCTAGCAGCTGCGATTGGCTCCGCGGTGCTCTGCAAGGCTGCACCGGCCCCGGCAGCCTCCCTCCGGATCCGGCTCCACTCTCGTCAAGAGCTTCCAGAGAGCCACGGCAGGCCCCGGACTTGGGCAAGCCGGACAGGTCAGGGAGAGGCAGAGCTGCCTGGCTTCACCCAGCACAGGCTGTGTCACAGCACCAGAGAGGGATGTTCCTTTTTGTGAGACTATAAAGATGTGCAAATCTGATTTGCAAGGCAGAGACTGTGAAGGATATCAGGGGCTCCAGGGGGAAGGAATTTACTTTCAGCTTCACACTTTTGCAGATGACTCACTTGCTGTAACGCTCTGGGTGCATGGAGGGAGAGCGCCTGGCTCTGCAGGCGCCCGCGCGCCACGCACCGCACCTGGGCAGGGCGGCAGGCGAGACCCACGCGCAGGGGAGAGCAGTGACGGAGGGAGCAGGAGGGTTCGTCCTCGGGCAAAGGCCACCGCTGCCTCCCCCACGCGGGCGCCGGGGGCTGCTCACCACCTGTGTCCGACGGCTTTGCATAACACACGCAGAAATCAAGAACAAGGACAACTCACGCGGCATTTCAGACCCGAGGCCTGTCCGTGCACAACACATCCCTGCACATCTACCCCCATAACGGGAAATGCACGCACAAGGGATGTAAAATAAACGCAGGGAGCGGAGCAAGGTGGCCGCAGCGCACCGCTCAGGCTGCCCTCAGCAGCACTGGTCTGCCGCCGCCGTGGCAATCGCTGCGGGATTCGCTGCCGGAGGCTGGGAGCAGAGCAGGGAGGGCGAGGCAAGAAGCAGGGAGGCACAGACCCTGCAAGCCGCGAGCAGCTCCTCGTGCAGCACCGTGCACACGCCCCCGAGGCTCTGCAACACACACCCGAGCGGGATCTCCCCGCTGCAAGATCAAGCCAAAACCAAATCCAGAGAGGAGGGTGGCGCAATTTATGTGTATACATTGATGGTGCCATAATATTTACACACATTAGGGTAAATATTCCTCAGCAAAAGCTCTTGAATAGAAATAAAAAATAAATAAGCAAGAGACAGCCGCGCTGTCCGCATCTGAACGGGGCGACTCCTCCTGCCCACACAGCACTTCTGCGTTGGCTGAACGGGAGAAGCTGAGGGGAACAAAACCCCCCAGGAAAGCCCATTGCCGAGCTCTGCCGGGAGAGCTGGGCAGCCGCGGCGTCATGCATCCCAGCCCAGCGGCTCCGCTCGGCTCACGCGGGGTTGGGAGCAGAGCCGGCGCTCGCTTGTCCCCAGGCCTGCTCAGCAGCTCATATATTCTCTCTGATGGCACGAAAACGCCTTTTGTGTTTCACAGGCCAGTTACTGTGGAGATTTAGAAAGTACGCTTACAAATATCAAAAACCTACTGCTATTTTGATTTGTATTTAACATCAGATCTCTTCAAATACCCAATGATATTATTATTATAGCGATGTTCAGAGAACACCATCATTTCTGCATGAAATGTCTTGAGGGGAAGGAAAAAAAAAAAAACCCCATACCATTTTTTGCTAGCCCAGCCAGACGAAGTAACTCATTAAGACAGGGCAGACCCTGCCTGAGCACCTTGCCCAAAGGACGCAGGGACCGGAGGAGTCGTACAGGGCTGCAGGACCGAGTTCGCTCGAGGCTGCCGCGTGGTGTCAAACCCGCAGGCTGCTGCCAGCGAGGTGAACACTGCCCTACCCAGCCCCTGCCGCGGGGCCGGCCACGCACCGCAGTCCAGCGCTGGAGCTTGTTCGCTGCCACGCCGCTTCCCGCTGCAGTCCAGCCTCCCKCCGAGCCAGTCTCCAGCTGCTATCCTGCCCGGTACGCCAGAGTCAGAGGCATTTGGATGCAACAAGGCAGCAACAAGAATAAGAGCTAACGAAAGGCATTTTCAGGGAATCACACATGAAGAACTCCCACTGCATCCCTCATCCCTATTAACAGGGTCTGTTCAGCATTTCTGCACGTTTAGTAACACAGTGGCTTAGAAATGTTCTCCAGGACAAGCTACGGGTGGATGAAACACAGGTTTCAACTGCTCTGTGCTGCTTGCAAGATAGCAGAAGTATTCGAACAGGTTCCCCCCTGCAAAGCAGTGAAACCAGCACCTCGCCCTGCACAGAGCTGCTGTCATACCAGCATCAGGCACTGTAATATGAGGCAGCCGGAGCCCATCAAAATCTGCCCCATATTGAAAAGGCCAAAAATACCTCGGGCACAGAAAAGAGAAGAGGAAAACAGCCATAGGTGAAGAGCTGGACAGCCCTGATGAGGCAGCACCATTGCTTGTGGCAGGGTAATTCCTTAGTACGAGGAGGTTAAGTAAGAAAAGCATTCAAACAAGAGGGAGAAAAAATAAAAAATAAAAAAAATGAAAAAGAGTAGAGAGAGGTTCTGCTCCAAGGCTTGGAAGTGATATTTACAGCCTGTAACGCTTATACATACAACCCGAAGACAGACAGACAGTCTGGCTCTGCATGCCTCTCTTCCCATGGCACATGTCACGGCAGGGACAAGGGTGCTGGGTCTTCTGCACGGGAGGGGAGATCTCCCGAAGCTCATTGCGGCTCAAGGCAATACAGGCTCGCATCCCGGAGGGATATTCATCTGCCGCGCAGAGACGTGGAAAGACTTCTTCACTCCCTTGCTTCCAAAGCCCTGTAAAACAGAACGTGCTGCATTCCCTTCCCAAATGCTTGGCTGATCAAAGCGATTACAGGCCTCCTCCGTTTCTCATGGAAGAGCTCTCCTGTCTAAGTATCACCTTTGCCAGAGCCTGATAAAAATGCTGTATCTTAAGCAATATGTCTAGCTGGAAAGCCTGTGCTGCACACACAGCAGAGGAACAGCAGAATCCTGGCTGGTGGGCTGGGTGTGAGGCCTCCCAGGTGCTTGCGACTGAGCTATGATTGATGCTTATAATATCGTGGTGTTTGCAGTACCTTTAAGAAATGAGTCTGGTTAGTCTGATTTGTTTCTATCAAATATGCTTTGCTGAGAGTCCCAGGGATTTTGCTGGTACAAAGTAGCTGGCTGAGCCACACTGCGGCACTCTTGCTACCGGGTATCTGAAACACTCACCTAGGTGGCGAAATAGACTTTAAATCACCCTCTAGCATGAAAACATTAGAAAGAAAAGACTTAACCAGCAATTTTTCCATTTCCAGCTTAATCTGCTTGACAGCAGTTTTTACAAACTATTTGAGTTGTGATGCTCCATGATCCTGCTTGGTTCTTTAGCTTAAAAAAAAAAAAAACTGTTAAAGAGCATTTAAGCCAAGCATCTAAGCCTCCAGAATTGACACAAGCTCCTTAGAGCTGCCACCGGGAGCCTCAGATACTCCAGTGCTAAGAAGGGCAGATCAGACAATATTTACAGTGACGCAGCTGCCATCCAGGGAATAGATATTTCTTAAATCTCTTCCTCACTTTCTTTAGGATTGCATAACTCCCAGGAACATCACGTGCTCTCTTGTAATAGCAGCATCAGCACAAGAAATATTAACTTGTAAGTTATTTTTAACTAGTTTTTACAATTTTTTTCAAGGTGCATGATCTCAGCTCCTAGCAAACTTACCCCTGTCTGTTATGGGGCACAAGGACCTAAGTAGCAGAGTGGTTTTTCCACATTGCTCCTTCCTCCTGTGATTTTGGGCATCAGTCCCTCAAGGCCCCAGGAGCCACCAGAAAGGGACAGGACGGTCCCTTGCACCCATGTGCCCTTGCTGGAAAAAAGCCTCCTTTGGCCCCGGCATTGTCCCAGGCTCTCTGACGGACAAGTCCCCCATCCCTCGCTGTGCCAGTGTCCAGCTGGCAGCTTCGGAGGCGCTGGCAGCAGGCTTGGCTGGGCTCACCACCCTGCGACCCCCAACACCTGCATTCGGGGAAGCTTCAAGCCAGTCCGGATATGGAGCTCTGCACCCTCAGCGAAGAAATAAACTGCAGTATACGACCAAAAGCCATCAAATAAACCACGGAAGAACAGGCCTTACGGCTCCCCACTGCTCGGTCCCAGCTGGGCAGCGGAAAGCCGGCACGCCACGCTAAGACTGCCGTTACGAGGGAGCAACGAGGAACCTTCCTTTTCCCTGGGGCTGCAGGGTCCCAGATGCTCTCCAAGGTCTCCCAGGGAGCCTGGCAGCATCCCAGCGATGCCAGGTCAGCATCCCTGCACGGCGCAGCTCCGGGAGGCCCACTTCAAGGCTTCCCAGACAAAAATGCCTCCAAGCAGAATTCTCTTTTGCAGAAAATAATGGCAAGTCTGAGCAATTCTTTACCGCCTTCCTCTGTGCCAAACAAAAGGCGACCCCAGACCTCTCCCCAACAGACTCGGACAGCCTTGGCTTTGAATGAAGTGTAGCACTGGAAAATTCAGCTCTTGCTCCATCCCAGCACCCTGCCAGGGTTTAGGAATGTGTTTACTGGCCCAGAACTGGGCTAATTCTGGAACAACCTGAAATGCATCAAAATACGGAGCAGTAAAGCAGCAGCTGTGATTGATTAATCACAGTAGTGAAGCTGAAGGGTTTGATCGTTCTCAAAAGCTCTTTAACATCTTATTCTCCGAAGAGGGAGAGGTTACCGCAGCCACGGAACAAAGCAGAGCACAAATCAGGGCCTTTTCCTCCCCGGAAAGGCTCTGAACAGGCTGTGCTGTCTCTCACAGTGCCTCTAGCAAAAAAGAGATCAAGACAGATGAGTGAACTCACCAGGCTGGCTGCCTGGTTGGGAAGGAAATGGCTTGACTGACACCTGGGGCCGGGCTTTGGGAAGCGACGTGGGCACGCGGCGGCCGCTCGCCAGCACGCGCAGCCCGACCCTGCTGATCCCTGCAGCCCTCCGGTGGGCTCAGCGTTACGGGGGGAAGCAGGGGCGTTTCGTCCCTTGGAGGAGCCTCAGCCAGCCCAGATCCCACCTGTTTCCCTTGGCCAGCACCGTCTGGGAAACCTCCTCGCTCTCCTGTAACATCACTGCACATCCCCAGCTGCATCCCTTTTGGGCGACTGCTCCTGCCCGCGCAGGAAAGGCAGGTCCCGGGTGGTCTCCCGGGAGCCAGCGTCCTTGCTGCCGGAGGACTGCCGGGCACAGAGCACGCACAGCTCCGCACTAAAATGCCCAGTCCGAAGGGCATCAGTTACTCCATGCTTCGGCAAGGAGGCACGAAGCTCCCTTCGCTTGCACAGGGAAGCCAACAACCTCGCTGCCTGCTGAATTTCCCATCCAGCCTTCTCGCCCAAAGGAAGCTAAGCTTTCCTCTTACACACATTATGGCTGTGAAATATTTCAGATTCCTAGTTTTTTGTTTTTAATGGAAACACTCCATTTTGCCCTTCCAAAAAAAAAAAAATCCAATTCTCTCTAATTTGACTCATCAAATGTGACATCAGTCACATTGATTAACTTGCCTCTTCCACTAGCCCTACTTCCTCCCCGAAGGAGGAGGCAAGTTCTGTCAATGGCAGAAACATTTTTACATTGATCCACCACCCCACAGGGTCATTTAGTAAAATATTTTTCAGCTTCCAGTTAAAGTATGGGACTATTATCTGGTCAGCAATTAACTGGCAAAAACATCATGGAGCCAAGACGCCTGCAGAGGTGCTAAAGGAGCAGAGCTCTCGCAGCGGAGCCCAGCAGCACGCGGCAGCAGACAGACCGCAGCGCCTGGCTGAACCCGGCCCGCGCTGCACATGGACGCCAGCGGGGAACGAGCAGTGTGCGTGCCTGGGCGCCCACGCCGGGAGCTCGTCTCCTTGCGTTCACCGCGGTGCTGCCACAGGAACGCCTGCTTGCGGCGCATCCCTTCCCACGTCAGCGCGCTCGTCACGGACGTCTGGAGCGCTCTCACTTGGTTAGGTGCATCAAAGGTGGTCCCGCAGCTCCAGCCTGAAGCATACCTAATGAACACCTGGCATTTGCATGGCATTTTATGCTTCCAAGTGGTATAATTCCCGGAAGTCCTGCAGCAACCTTTGCAGTACTGAAGCACCCTAGGAAGAGAGCGGGAAGGCAAACATGAGAAGCCCCAGAGCACCAGAGGAGGCGGAGGCAGAGCTGAGGCATCTGAAGAAACCTTGCATCTTGCACCTCCCTTCTCACCAGGAAGGACGGGCTCCTTGCTTCTTCAGATGCTTCCAGACAGACCTCATTTACACGGAGAGAGCCGAGGGGAACCGGGACTGCGGGGCTGACCCTGAAGCCCAGCCCTGCGAGGCGCGGGGCATCCTGCTCCAGCATAAGCACGTGCAGCTCGCAGGCCCAGGTACTGGAGACCCTCCGCTCTCAGTGCCGCTGCTCGTCCTGCGAGCTGCCAAAAAACAGAAACTTGGTTTTTCCAAGAGAAGCCCTGGTCTGTCTGGCTGCTACTAATCTACCGCTTTGCTCTGACATCCAGTTCCTGAGGCACCACCGAGCTCCTGGATCAGTGAATAATTACAATCTCTCTGGAAATGAACAAGATTTTTGTCACAGTTGCAAGCACAGCTCCATGTTGCTTTACTGCCCGGGAACACAAATCACTGCTTCGGTTCTCCTTCGTGCTAAGCATTAGCACAATGACAAGCCTGGAAGTGGAACTTGTGGCATAATGTGGCCAGAGGGTGAATAAGAACCRGGCCCTGCAGAATTATTGATCTGCCCTGATGGAAAAGCTCAATTTACTCCCTTTCCCAAGGAGGGGGCAGGGGAGAAGTTGTCTTCAAAGCCATTTTGCTAATTAGGAGTCACTGCCCAGGTCAAGGGGCATGGAAAAGGCACTGGATAGAAGGGAAACAGGCAAAGGAAAATTAGTATCCGGGTTTTCACAATGCACAGGCAGACCCAGCTCATGAGCACGGTCACAGCTCGATGCCTGTACATCAGAGCATGTCAAAGGACACTGCAGGATCTGCCCAAGCATGCTGTAGCCAGGGCTAGCAAGATGCGGGTCACCTTCTCAGATACAGGGGAAGCTGCAGGAAGTAGCTGTATTCAGCGCTTTAAAACCTACTTTTATCTCATGCCAGTAAAACAACCGACACGTGGCAAACGCTGTGTGGTCCTGGGGAGGGTGAAGGGCAGTGCCAGGCGTTCCCCTGCAACGCCACGGGACGAGGCACGGAGGGGATCAGCGGCCGGCTAGGACCTTTCTCAAGGGATTTCAATGCGCTCTGATGATGGGGAGGCTTGGTCCGCTAGTCCTACAGGCTAAGAAATGTTATGTTTTCTTCTGAGAAACCCTCACAGCAAAGCCTAGAGGATGCACTGGRTTTGGACAGAAACACGTTTCCCACGAGGTTACCCTGAAGCCAGGCTGCCCGTGCGCAGAGAGGCAGCTCGTGCTGCACCGGGCAGAGCCGACGGGAACATTTCACCAAACGCCGCCGATGCAGCTGACCCCGGTGCGGCAGCACAGACACCCCAGCTCCTCACCAACACCCCTCTCGCAGCTCACGCTCTGTCCACTATTTGTCACCCGGCAGGTCTCTGTTGCATCCCCCTTTGGCTGCTTCAGAAAGCTTGGAGCATCCCTTTTTACAGCAAAATAGCACAAAAACTGCCGTTGTGCATGGAGCCAGCAAGCGGTCAGCCGAGGTCTGGCGCAGAGGGCAAAGCCCAAGTGCAGAGGAGGCAGCACGGAGACGGGCCACCACAGGYGGAAAACCAGTCAGGAAGATTGGCTCCTGCACTGGGAAAACACGGACCTCAGCCCAGGCTGAGCAGCATCTCCGAGCCTGCAAGTAACAGCCTGGCTGGGCTGCAGCTCGCAGAGCTGAGYGCCGCTAACGCCTGGGTTTTCCCTGGCTAAGGCAGGCGGTGACCAGTCTCTCCTCCCACACCTCCAGAAGAGGTCTAGAGTGAGGCAGCAACAACACGGAGCATGGAAAGACACAGCCACCATGAGAGCCCGGAGCGGGAGGTGAGTAACGCTTACCTGCCGCAGCCTCCGGAAGAACCTCGCTGGCGGCCAAGGCCAGGCACGGGGAGATGGCGGGCAGAGGCTGGTCTCAAGCCGCCTGCCCCGGACATGCACAYGCGCACGCGTTTGCGGCTCTGCTTTCCCTCGCCCTGCCAGGGCCACGGCTGGGACCCAGCGCGCTGCAGCGCTGCCGGCACCGGGAGCAGCAGGGCTCGGGCAGGCAATGCCGGCAGCTAGCGCTGGTCTGCGAGGACAGCCCGCCGTGAYGGAGATGCAGACCAGCTGGGCAGGCATGAGCAGCCCGCGCACCTGCRGGGCCTCCCCCCCTTGCCAAGGAAGTCCTGCTAGCAGAGAGCACCTCCCTGCCGGCTGCCTTTGCATCCAGCACTGCGCAGGAGCGGGGAGCCTCATGCTAACTGCTTGAGCGGATGCCGGTTACCTGTCGGGCTACACCGGAGAGGATGAAAGGGTGCTGAGGGAGCCGGCAGGGCAGGTTGGGGAGCTGGGTCAGCAGCCCCGGTGCCGGGAGCGGTGGCAGCACGGTTAGGAGGGGAGCATGCTGCAGCGCTGAGCTCTGCCCACAGACCGATCTGTGCAGAAGGCGTTTGCTCTGGCTTTAGCACCATTTAAGCTACTGGACTGGGGCTCCCCAGCTCCGCAGACCAGCGACGAGCGTGTACCAGCAAACAGCCAGCCCAGCRCCTGGGCGCCGGCTTGAACAGCCGGCTGCTCGGTTGTCACTGCTGATTTATCAGAAGGGCTATTTGGGTTGGTTTCAGTGCCTTTCTCCAGCAAAGCTGGGGAAAAGGAGCGTTGAGCAGAGCCGATTCGTTAACGTTTCTTGACTGAGACCTGCTCAGCACTGGCTGCTTGCATCCCCGGGGCCAGCGCTATTGCTATCGGCAGCGGCAGGCGTCCTTCACATCTGTCCTGCAGCTGTGCCCGGCCGCAGGCAGAGCCCCGCAGCCCGTCAGGACACCGGCAGAGGCAGGACAGGAAAACCTCAAAACTGAGGATGGTGACAACATATAGGGGATGTCCAAAATGATCCACCACGGCAAGTCCAGAGAGGGACACTTTGGTCAGAGTAGACGGTTTCTGTCTGTCTGCATAAAGCTGGAGCYGGAGTCTCCCTCCCAGAAGCAAATTACCTTTCTGGGATTCGGGCCCCGGAGTACAGGTGGCACCAGGAGTCATTTTGGTCCGTGTCTTCCCTACCCACCCCATGCCAAGATGCAGCGTACTGTTTGTCTGCCTTGCTATAAATAGTTTCTAGCACTGCCGAGCAAAGATAAATGACTTTTCTAATTATATCACCATCAGCTGGTGGTGAGGGAATGACACCCTGCAGATCTCTGAGCGCTCCCCYGCCGTGCGCTGCATTGCTCTGGGCAGAACATACCTGTACATCATTTCACAGTTTCAAGGAATCTCAAGCCACAAGCACAGCAAAACAAGAAAAGGTGGTACTTAATATTAAATAAGACATCTGGAATACATATATGACTATACACAAGATACGTTTCATATCAGTTTTCCAATTAAACCTTTCTTTTAAATTGGCTTGCCTTATTTGCTAGGCAGCTGCTTGCTTTGCCCTGCTGAGCAGGAGTGTTTTTCGCAGGCTCGCGTGRCCCAGACTGCAGCAGGATTGATCACTGCTCTGCTGCGCAGCTACCCACGTTTCACCAGCTTGTTGCAGTACTTGCACACGTGCGCTGTGAAACCAGTTGTCCTTTGTCAAACATCCACCTTTTCTTTTCCACGTGATTTGCTAACAGTGCACGGAAGAATTTCTGTAGCAGCGGTCTAATTTTGAAAATGCTAATAGTAGAAATGTAGATCTAGCAATACTAGATGGAAATATCACTCCAACTGCCTTCTGCATTTTAAGTTTTCCTATTTATGACAGCACAAATAAAATGCAATTTCAGAGGGAAGTCAAGTATAGTATTTTGGTGCCAAAATAACTCTTCACTTACTGAAAGGCTGATGGTTACAGCAAAAAATGTTTTCTGCTGAGAAAATGGTAGTTGAATAATTTGCCTTGGAAACTTACTGGAAAAGTTAACACAACAGCCAAGGTGCRTTTAGTTCAACGACTGCAGTACTGCAAGTCTCTGTCTGCGGCTCTGCAGCCACGTGCCAGGGAAAGACAAGCCGGGCTTCCTTGTGCCGCTCRGTCTCCGGGAATGAAACCTCCCGTCTCCTGGGCTCGGGCAGAAATCTCCGTCTGCCTATTGCACTTCATTGCAGGAGTGAACAGAAAATGCAGAGAGCACGGACGGGGAAGGGACAAGGGAGGTTATTTTGTCCAGTTCTTTGGAAACAGTACGAGACTCCTTGGGGCAGAGGTCTGATTGAGCGTGGGGTTTAATTTTGGTGGTTTTGCAGGCAATACCAGTTCCGTCGGTGCTGCCAGGCCCAACTTTGGGTCTGGCTGCTGTTCCCTCCTGCCTGACCTTCCCGGAGCACCTTGGCGYCTGCCACGGGGCTGACGGATGCCTCCAGGACAGACGACCGCCGGCACACGTGTCCCCTTCGGACACGGTCCAGCACGAGCAAGCAGCTGCAGAGTCCGGTGCGCGATCAGCCCAGAGCTGCAAAACCCAAATACCGGCTGGTGCGCTGCGCTGCCCTCACCCCCCGCTCCGCCGGGAACGAGCGCGAGAAAACAACTAACCTCCTGTTTGGTTGCCAAGGTTTCTCATTTTTATGTATAACTATGTATATTTATAGTGCCCCTTGCTATCAAAAATGAGCAAAGGGAACAGCAGATAAGACAGGCCGCAGAATTGTTTCTCGACAGAGTGTTTTTCAGTTTTCCACAAGGCGTCAGCAGCTCTTTAAAGCCTTTTTATTACATTCTGCGTTAGATGCAAAATCATATTTCAAAGACACTTTAACTTTGAAAAACAAAATGCAGCTTCTGTAGTGTGCCACCTGCAAACAGCGGAGACACGACCCACATTGCAGAGAGACTTCTCGCAGAGGGGGTGCTGCGGAGACGAGACTGGTCCGTTTAAAATGCTTGAAAAATAAAAGGTCACGGGGAAATCACCACCTTCCTAATTACACCATTCGCTCTAATGCCACGACGCCACCGCTCGGGTTCCTAATTTAAATTGTCATTAAGCCTTGCTGCAGGCCCCATAACTTAATGAATTTTGGTACGATAGCCCATTCTCCGCAAAGGAAATTAAGAACTCATTTGTATCAAGGACAGGGCGAAGAGGAAACCGCACGCGGAGCTAAACAAGGGTCGAAGCCACAGCGCGTCGCAGGGGCTGGCCTCCCTTTCTCACGGGGTCTCGATTTGACGCGTTATTCTCCTACAACGCGTGTTTTTTACGATCTCTGCTTACGGCTGCCCCGGGGACGTCAGGGGGGCTTGGGAACGCGGTGCCCGAAGGCGGTGCCCAGCCCGACGGAGCCRGAGGGGCCGATCCCGGGCCGCGGCGGTGCTGGAGCCCGTGCCAAGGGGGCCGGGCTCAGCGCGCGAGTCCCCAGCGAGCGAGCGCGGCAGAGCCCCCTCGGAGCGCCGGAGCGCGAGCAGCCGGGTGCCTGCAGAAACCCCCCCGAGGCAGCAAATCCCCCTTCCCCATCGCCGCAGCTCCTTGTCGCAGCTCCGTGCGGAAACCCGCAGGCTCAGACAGATGGTACCAGGCGTCGCCGGCGCTTTTACGGAGCGCTGAAACCACAAAGGGGAACGTGACTTGCAAYGCCTTCGCAGCGTCCCCAGCCAACGCCTCGATCGCGGCCTGGAGCCGTCCCGGAGGCGGCCGGGCCGCAGGCGAGACGCGCTCCTCGCCGCCCTGCGCTGGCGCCCTTCCCAAAGCGGCCGCGTTTCCCGGCTGGCATCCGCGGTCCTGGTCCTCGCCCTCCTGGTGCCACTCCGGGTGCCGCGCGGCTCCGCTGGGGCTCACGCCGCTCCAGCGCAGACCCCCGCCCCGGCGTCCGATGGGGACGTCGCCAATTAYCGCACAATTAGCGCTCAAAGCCACGTAGCAAAAATTAACTGACTTGCTTTTTCTTTGAGACGTTATGTAAAACCAGCAAAGCTTCCGTTATTTTTCTTTCCTACCTAATTAGTTTATTAGACTGCAAATTACAAATCAAAAGTCTTCTCATCTCCATTCCTTCCAGCATAAAGATGGTTACCAATTTCTGAATTTTCTGGGGATTGAGTTTTACCTTTTTTTTTTTTAGTATGAAAAGCTTCAACAGCCGCAAGCAATTAGTGAAATGAATAAAGCAGCAGCAGCTTGTATGTCCAGATTGGTTATGCCATAAAGAGGCGCCATCCTAATTGGACCGGAATGGAAGTTTTTGACTGCTGCACCTGATACTGCAAAATGGGAGATGTGCAAAATTCAGAAGCACGTTCTCACAAATATCATGATGTGCTCAGCATAAATCATATTACACATTATTATCTGGGCAGAGGACATTCAAAAAGCTGCTTCTTGCTTTTTGACTTATTTTTAAAAATGCAGTATTTAGGGCAACTGAATCTCGCAAACTCTCTCAAGAGCCACGATTGTAGAAAAAGGCCTTGAGCTGAGGCAAGAACAACTGTGGAAGCCTCCAGACCCAGCTCCTGCTCCCGGCTCTGCCACGCAGGGATCAGGGTGCCTCCTCCCGCTCCCCTTGGAAGCGTCACCCCCTCTGGGAACGGAGGGATTGGGGTCAGCAAGGGCACAACTGCATCAACAACACCCCAAAACAAAGGGGCCAAACACTCTCAGAGGCAGCATAAAACACCAAGGCGGCGACGGAAACGTTTGCAGTAGAGCCAGGAYGATTTAAAGAGCCTTTGTCAAGACGCGATATTCTGGGAAAGCAGAGGTGCAATTGGCATTTTTGTGCAAAATACGCCACCCTGCGGCACACGCGCTGATGCGGGGACCGGCTTGGGGAAAAAGCCCGATTTTAGGGGTGCTGCCGCCTCCTTGATGGCGAGCTCCGGGTTTGCACAAATCCTGCTGCCTTGCGGCGACGGCCGAGCAGAGCCCCGCACGCCTGGGCCCGCCGGAGCCGCGGAGCCGGGGGGAGCAATGGCCCGGGCCTCTAGCCGCCCCCAMACCAGGCGCCGAAGGGCGACGGTCTGCGGCTCCTCCCCGCTCCCCATCCTTATCCATCGCCGACCACCAGCACACGTCCCAGTCCTGCCGGGTACCRCTGCTGCAGCCCACGCTGGCTCCGATTGTGGGACCGCCCCGCTCCCAGGCCGCGGAGCAGCTGGCCAGAGCTCGCTCCATCTGGCACRCTGGTCCCTGTGTGCCTATCCCTGGTCCTATCCCGTTCCCGCGGGATGAGGGGGCTGCGAGCCAGCACCAGCGCTCACCTGCATGGTGCCACTTGCCCCATACCAGTGCTCTTAATTAAAATGGGAAATGGAGCAGATCCGATCTGATGAGGGATACTCCATTTATCACCRCAGGCAACAACGGCTCTCCGGAGGGCCGGTGCCAGCCAGCAGGTGCGGGAAGACGCTCCCCATCCAGCCGCCTTGGTCTGTGCCCACGTCCTTCCTCGCAGTGGGGAACCTGGCGCAGGCCCCTGCCYGGACACCTGGCCCCGCTGTCCTGCGCCCGGCCGAGACCGCCAGCCCCACGGCACGGACGCGGACCGGCACCTGGGCGAGGAGGCGGCTGCCCAGGCCGTGTCAGGGAGGTCCATGAGCAGGGACGGAGGGTGGCTAAGTGCCACCCCAGCTCCACCAGCAGCGATGTCTCAGAGCTGCAGCATTGTCAGCAGGAGGCAGCAAAGCGTAAAGGAAGATGGAAAAATGAAAAATCTCTGCTTGTCCTTCCAGTTTACAGCTCCTCAGGGTGGGCAAGGCACTTTCACCCTGCAGACATCCGCTGACTCACGCGGTAGTGGCTTCATAAATGGGGAACAACCTCTGCCACAAAGCTGGCATCAGCTCCAGCTCGTTTCATGATGCCCGAGCACAGTCTTTCAAGATGATAAGGCAAAATATTTGAAGTTACAAACTAAGTTTACAGCCTGTTTGCTTAAGTCCTTAAACAAATCTCTCCAGCAGGATTTGTGAGAGGTAGGTGTGCTGGCTGGAGGTGTGAGCCTTAGAAAGTCCCAGCTGCACAAGTGATTTGAGACAAAAACTGCAGTATCATTAAGGGCAGACTACACTTGATGTTCGTACAGAGTCACGTGCTTTCCTGCCGTTAAAAGGTTCCTCCTCCTGCATGCACTGAACAGGGAAAATTGCATTTTGGAGGGGCAAGCGTAAGGCGGGGAGCTCTGGATGGGCTGCGGGAAGGCAGCATACCAGCCTCGCGCCGCCCAGTCCCCCGCAGCCGGCCCACAGCCCAGCATCCGCTCCCCGGCTGGTGAGCACCTACCAGGCTGGGAGGTGTCCCTCCGCGCCAGGTCGCTCCCGGGCCTGGCACGCAGCTGTGGCTGCATTCCCACCAGGATTTTCTCAGCACAGGTGCTGCAGGAGGAGCTGCTCCTATTCATGAAGGAAGTAAGGTGATCTGCAGGGAATTCTTCTCAGGCTCCATCCCGAAACTGAAGCGGGAGCAGATCAAGTTTTTATACCTCTCTGGAAGACACAACAGTGCTTTTCTGAGAAATTTTAATATCTGCAGGCAAACAATGAGCCTTGTTCATATTTTACCTGCTGCTGTCTGCCTTCCCTTTAATTCAGTCATGCAATTGCAGACAGTTGGCTTCTAGACTGTAATCTGATATTTGCATGAAAGTGATACAAGTATCCTGCCATTAAGTCCCTTTTACTTTGAGGAAACGGTTCAGGTACTATGAGATGCTTATCAAAGAGTAAGACCTTCGGGTTGCCAGCTAGAACTAAGCTATTCAGCCTGAAGTAGCAAGGATCTTGTTAGGATGGGAAAGGCATTTATGTACCTGCCCGGATGAGTAGGGGATGCCCTTCTTTCCAGCAGTATCTCAGTCCGTACCAGACATGCACAGCAGGAGCCAAACGAACAGTGTGAGGGTGCTTAGGAGAAGCCCCAAGGAAGGCAAGTTGACTACAGAGAGTGGAAAAGATGTAATAACAGAATGACGATCTTCAAGGATCAGATGTGGCTTAGGAAATATTCTATAGGGTTTTTGAAAATGAGTAAAGTTCTCAGTTGGACTGGCCTGGCTGCTCTTACGATATGTATATACATACATATGTATTACATATCGGTTATCAAACTTAGTACTAGTATCTCATCCCCGAGTGGAACAGAAGGAGCACTGAGGAAAAACAGGGTGAAAAAATGAAACCGGGTTTYAGTTCTCCCATAGTACGACCTTCTGGATCTTGCAAATTTTCTGAGAAGGCAAGCACCAGTTTCACAAGAGTGAAAAAGCATTTCAAGCACCCAGAGGTCAGTAGAAACAATGCAAAATTTTACAGGCATAAACAGAACAAGAAAATCCATAGCCCATGCTGTGCTGGGAACGTAGAGAGTCATTCTGTCAAGGAGAAACAATAGCTCGTAACTTGCCAGCACAGTACGAATTCCAGACTGCCACCTGGGAACGGTCACAGCGCCGCCGACCGTAAACAGCTACAGAGCAAGGATTATCCATGGAAAACTTTCACCAGCAATCTGGGAGAACAAATACATTGTGTAGCTTCTTGCTGCATGAGGAAAAGAGCAAAGATAATGTTCATTTTCATTCGTTTTGTTATTCAGTCACCTCCACTCATATGTTCCAGGTTGCAGGGACTGTACTGGGATACAATGGGAATTCCTTCCCAGCTAAAGCAAGGAAGATGTGCTTTCCATTTTGTACGCTTATCTCTTGCCTTCGTATCTCAACAGACACTTCTATCTAACACCACAAGACATGGTTAAAAGAGGGTTTCACCGCCCTGGCTGAGCACAGCGTGGTGAGAAATGCCCCTGTCCCATAGATGCTCAGAGGCTGTGAGAAAGATGCATTTACAGCAAGATGAGGTGCTTGCTCCATGCAGTACAGGAAGCGCTTGGCAGAATGGAGTTAAGCAGAGCTCCTGCTCACATCCGAGACGCAGGGCAGAGCCACCACTGAACACCTGGAGATGATGCTGCTTGGGGCTTTCGGACACATGAGATGATCCGTTCCCAAAATACTCATTATCTGTTGAACTTAACTGAGTGCAGACTCACAGCATGATTGCACCAGCTTGCTGTAGGATGTACTTGTCCAAACGCAGAGATCCACAACCTTACCCAAGGCAGACAACTAAAGACGACATAGGAACAGTAACACAGAAGTGCCTCACCTCTCTCCACTGGCTGGGAGGGACATCCCAACAGCATGCCCAGGTGCAGGCAGCTGAAGTTAGGGGAGATGAAACCTGCCTTTGAGAGTCAGCAGTGACACTGAAGGACATGTCTTCTCCAGGTTTTTCTTTCCTAGTGCATGCAGCAGGGCAAAAGAAGCAGTTTAAGGTCACAGTTACAGAACCTCRTGAAAATCATGGTGAGAGCAAGGTGCAAGGGTCTGCACACCTCCAGGGCCTTCGTGAGCTGCAGGAGAGCACCAGGCACACACCATGCCATTGCTCCTGCCAAGCAAATGGCATTGCCTCCTTCTCTAGGCCTTCCTGGTGCCTGACCCTGATTTTACCACCTCTTGGAAGCCAGTCTATAAGCCCAGCCTTGCAGGGTGGGGATTTCATGCCTCAGCATAAAGGTGATAAATAGGATTCCGTGCAGGACATGTTGGGTTTGGTTATTGATGATGCACATTCCAGCTTTGGGAAGTCCTTGGAAGCCTGGCGTTCATATTTCAGCTGAGATTTATATCCAGGAGAACAATGCTCTGTTATAGGAGGGCCTCGGTCTCCCAGCCGCGCCAGTAATTCTCAGCAGCTTTTTCCTGAGCTCTTTTCTGGCTCCCCACTTTGACTCATTGTCTATTGTTGCACATCTGTCAAGCGTAACAAGGAAAGCTGTGTACATGCTTTATCCACTGCAAGGGAGTTTCTTTATGCACTGAAATTTCAGTGCTCCACTCTCTTAACCCCTACGCTGCCATGCGCATGCATAGGGAAAATGTGGTGAGAACAGAGGTGGAGTAAGTAGACATTTCTTTGCCTCTTTCCCACAGTTGTCACTTAAAGGTAAAAATCCTTTAAAATGCATTAATATGCTCATATGCCACAGTACTAGCTTAACCAAAACAGGAGGACAAGAGCATACATCGAATCCACAAGGACAAGATTCCCATGGTGTCCAGAGTGGAGATGTCTGTTCTGCTCCCATATTCTGGACTTGCAGCATCCTCTGCAYCTTGTCACACCTTTTGGTGATGCTGGCCAGACCTTTGTTCAGCATTTGATTAAAGAACAACTTGCTCTCACAGTTTTAGAAACAAGCTAGGGCCCTCTGGGGATTTATTAGTATAATTTATGGGCATGGCTAGTACAATTATTATAGCAGCCTTTCCTTGCACATGTTGGTTTCTTTGCACCTCTCAGAAAAAGCATGTCACTGTTTCTAAGCAGTTCCCTTTGATACACACGTTTGCAACCCTTGACTCCTTGACTGTTTATTTTCCCACTGTCCTGCAGTTTTTCTGTCCTTCCTGGGAAGACCCCCACGATATGAGCTGTAAAGCCTTAGGCTTCGACAGTGACTGGTTTCAACTAGGCTTTCGTGGACCAGCCTCCCTGGGAACAGGGTTCAGCGCCTGGTGCCGTCTCYGTGGGAAGCCTGTGCTGCTGTCGAGCTCCTGAAACAGGTCCGTGTTGGGGTGTCGGGGTGCTGCAGTGCCCAGGAGAGCGCACGCAGCCGCCTCAAAGAGCTCGCAGCCTCAGTCCGCACAAGGAAACCGGGCTCTTTCCACCGCGGTACGGGGAAACGGCAGTGCAGAAAGATCCAAGACTCAGCACTTGACATTCATCTCCTTTAGCACCCCGTCCTTTCCCATGGTCACGTAACAAGTCAGGAATGAAGCTAGAACAGCCAAGGCCCAGTCCCACCGGACCAGCCTTCCCCCTTAGCTGGTTCATATCTGAATCGCTTTGCTTGCAGGAGGTTTTATACAAAGAGCTGGCAATTGCAGCACTTCCCAACAGCAGATCAGCACACAGAACCCATATTTTTCTTGACAACTATTGAGTATAACTTCACCGCTGCTGACTTTTTCCTCCACTCACACCCCGATGTGCCCTGGATTCCCAGACCTTGCTCACAGGAGGCRAGACTCCCACGAAACCCTGCTCTCATTGCAAGGATCCTTCCCCTCAGAAGATGGGGATTTGGCTGCTTCTTTACAGAGAAGTGGGTGGATTTAGTCGGGGTCCAAAGCATTCTTTGGCTGTGGGAGAGTAAGACAAACATCGCAGCTCTGTGACCCACAAATACATTTCCAGGCTTTCTGAAGACACTGCGTTCCAGTAGCTGAAAATAGGCTTAGCAAATACCTTCTCCTGCAGAAATGTGGTAGCTGTACCGCAGCTGCTAATGTTGGTACACAGGAAGGCAACTGTCCTTCACAGAGTGATTTGTCTCCCATTTTTGCACAGACCATCTGAAATTTGTCCAGAACATCCACCTTGCCACAAATGATGCTCCAAAACCAATTGCCTCTCCTTTTCGAAATGCTCATTTTCTTCTCCCACTAACCTTGTCAAAAGAAAGCTCAGGTTCAGTGGTTATGGCTCTCTTGTTCATGTTCTACATTCAGGGTTTTTTCCTCCTGCAGAGTCCAGCTTTGTGCCTTGCTTGTGCTGCCCAAGAGGGCGAGGACTTTCAGTGGCTCAGGAAGAAAGGACTTGCATCAGTTCCCAGTCTGCAAGGGCACTGGTAAACTGCTTGCTGAAAAGCTTCGGCTGTTATTACAGTTAGAGTGGAGGAGAGCAGGTTTTTCATGCATTTCCCACTGCAGAGAATTCTTTCAAGTCAGCCCAAGTTAATGCCAGGTTCAGCCTGAGGTTTAACCTCTGTATCCCCAGACCCCCTGCAAGTCACCACAAAAGCAAAGATGAGCTTGTGCAAGTGGCCACTCCAGCTCAGAAGGAGCCAGCGGGATCTTTCCTCATCTATAATAAGCAGTTTTGCAAAAAGGCATTACATACAGGCAATAAGACTTCAATATTGAGTGAAACCATAACAGAAGTTAACAAGAGCCAGGCTATTTCATATCAGACCAATTTTGTTTCCAAAGGACACAGTCACTTTTCCTGACTAATTCAAGCAGGGCCTTTGTTTGCAATTACTTACAAGAAGGGGATTCAAAGCGGCCCCCAGCAATACTTCAGCCACCAAGATGTTTTTACTGTCCCTGACTTGCACCTGAGAGCCCCGAGTGCTTGTGGGACCCCAGAGAGACCTCACATCCCTGTGACAAGGTGCTAACGGGGAATCAGGTCCCAGGGGAGCACGCAGGGTGCCAGGCACCACACGCTGCAGATAGCAGGAGTCCACACTACCTTTATTAATGACAGACCACAAGAGCTTAATTATTGCAATTCTGGCTCTTTTACAGCAAGCAAAAGGGATCCAGGAAAATATTTTCCTGTCAGTAAATTATTGTGGAAAGCTGGCTGTAAACACAGTGTTTGGATCCAAATGATACAAAGCCAAATGTTACCTGTCACGATAAATTGTAAGCCTCAGCCTCTATGTTCTGTGAAAAACTGGCTGGGGGGAGCAGACACCTGGACTGCTGTCATTTGGGCAACATAACCATGCTACTTCCCTAAAGGGAGGGGAGAGACTGCGGCCCTCTGCTATTTGGAAAGAATAACATGCAGACAAATCACAGAGCTTTTCTTAATGCTGCCATGATATACAAATAAGAGGCTTAAGTATAATTATAGGTTGTATAATCAGTGTGAATAAAGAAATATGTAGTAATTGATGCCATATTTTATAAATATCCTAACTGTTTAAGAAACTGAAAATGTTTTCAAAAGAAATACTTTAGCATAATGATTATAAAGCCCTTTAATGTGAGTGAGCTGCTTTCTGAAGCCGGGTTTAGATTCAGTCTCATGAACATAAATAGAGTTAATTGCCTTTCTATGTGAGCTGGATGTTAGCACATTCCAGCAGAGTGTGCATTTTCCAAAGTGCCAATTCCAACACATTCCACCCTGTGCAATTTCTGTCTTTTTACGCGCAGCACATAAAACGTACACACATCTGGGCAAGGGTAAAGTTAAGTGCGTGTAGTGGGGAGCCTTGGGAATGGATTGAGACATCAGCTGCCTGCCCATATGTTATCTGGATATTCAAGTGCAAATGCGGTTTCTCTGAATTCGCCCCACAAGGGAGAGCACATTGATGTGCAAATGACCACAGTGGGGAGAAGGGACAGATCCGTGCTCAGAGGGCCCAGACAGCTCCTTCCCTGTTCCCTTCCTTTCCAGAATAAGCAGCTCTCCTGGAAGGGCAGAGCAGAGGGACGCTGCTCCCTAGGGAAAATGAAAAACCCTTTACAGGAAGCAGCTCTTCAGCTACCAAGCGAGATGCTCTGCTGAGCCACCCTCCAGGCCGGGTGCCTGCAGGAGCAGGATGGGTCCCTGACGCTGCCGGGAGAAGATGCTGAAGGAAAAGCACCAGGCGCCTGCCTCTCGCTGGAACGGTCCCCCCGCCCCAAGCGGTGGCGGACATGGCCCCTCCAGGCCAGGGCTGCGCTGAACCGTCCTCTTCGTCGCCTCCGCCGCGCCGTTCTCCGCGGAGCTGCCTGGCCCGACTCCGATCCCACCCCGGCCTCGCAGCAGCGAGCGAGGGGCGCTCCTGCCCCCGACCACGCACAAAGCTCATTTTCTCTGTGTGACTCACACACTGAGTTATATACGGAAAATGCAAGTGAAAATATAACACAACTCTGTCAAGAGACCTTATAGAAACAAAGCGCTGCCGTCTCCAAAAGTAACTAATACCATCGATTTGGTCCTTCAAGGATAAAAAAAGGGAATAATTTGTAAGCAATGCTAAAAATGACTAGAATGTCCTATTATGGGCATGGATTTGGGGCACCACACAATGTACGTCCACAGCTGCCAAATCACAACTGCAGATGGGTTTGCAAAGATGACCTGATGCAGAGAGCTGTCTCAGAGCACGACGCTTCCTTGGGTCTTGGGTTTCTGCCTTTAATGAAGTGGTGACGAATGACCCCCTCCCTCAGCCGTCCGTCTAATCCCGGACCCCACGACGACAAGCCTCCCCCCGAAGCCAGGCAGAACAACTTGACACCCAATTTCATTTAACAGATTTGCTGAGGGTGAAGCACGGGGAGGCTCCAAGGGCAAGGCCGCGGCACGCTGCTCTCTGCTTGCTTCGGTTCAGCCCACCCGGGCTTCCCGGTGGCTCCATGTCAGCCCAAGGCTTCCACCACGGCAACAGCAATATCCATTACAACCTGCTGCAATTCCCTCTGCTCTTGCAGAAGAATTATACTCACTGTTCAGGCACTTCCCTCCCAAGCAGCATCACGTGTCTCCCGCGTGCTCTGCCACAGCCAGGGATGTGCTGAAAACAGCCGTGTGTCCACTAATTGCTTTGGCATGCGGGCAGTGGGAAAACCGCCAGGCTCTGCGCTGAATTAAGCGGTCGCTCTTCTCTCCTTGGGATCACTCTGCTGCCTCTGTGCCTTCACAGTAGCCTAATCCTCTCTGTAGCAATGCACGAAGGAGTCATCACCACAGGGTACACCCAAGTGCAATGTCTGGTATTCATCAAAACAGAGCCAATCTCCCCGTTCCTAAGGGCACAGTATCAGCCAGGGCCTTGGTGCAGCAGTACAGCTGCTGTCCAGCAGCATGGAGCCGAACAGGGTCTGGCTGGTCACAGTGACTATTTACATTTTGAGTTGCTCCTTTCTCAGCCTATTTAACAGGCACGATTCAGCTGGCCTTTTCCTTGTCCGCAAAGACCTGCAATGCCATCAGCAGGCTGCAGAAACCACGTAGCCTCTTCTGTTCCCTTCAGCTTGCACAGCCCACAGGAGCATTGAATCTTGATGCCTGTAAATACAAGGGACTGCATCCAGACAGCAAGGACAGAAAGCCAGGGCTAAAGCTCAGATCCTAGCTCTGTTTTGGCTAGCCATCCAAAATTAAAAAGCAGAAACACATCCCATCCCGGGAGGTGACAGGCTAGCATCTAGTGACGTATTGGACCTTCTGATCACAGGAGCCAAAGTTGGTAAAATCTAATGCTGGGGTCACATCCCGAGTCTCAGAGAGACTATGGTAGTGTCCTTCATCTACCTCTAGGCTCCACTGCCAAGGAAGATGCTTTGCCAATGGCTGGGGCTGCAGTGAGACTCAGACTAAAGGAAGACACTTCTCCAAAGTGAGGGCCTGTCTCCACTTCAGTCAAACTACCCAAGGCTGCTACTGAGAGCTCAGCATGGGCCAACAGCCCAGATTTTTTCTGGGGGACCCCAAGGGGTGCAGCAGCCTACAAGCGAGTCATGGTGCCATAACTGGGCAGCTGAAAACCACCCTTGAATAGACCAGCACCAGCTGCTACCACCTGACTGCAATATAAATGTACAGTAAGAGTCTATGCTACGAAACGATGCTGCAGCAGACCTGAGATGCGAAGACTCAGCACACACTGCGGCTAGTTCACACTCTCCGTTTACAGTCTGACTCGTCTGGACCTGAACAAGGGTTGGGTTCTCGGTCATCAGCAAGTCTGCAGTTTGGGAAGGACAACATTACGTTTGGCTCCGTGCCTGAGCTAAATGCTGCCCCATCCATCAGCAATTTGGCTTCTTATTCATACGATGGGCTTGATCTTGAAACCATCTGTTTTCCCTCAGCTTGCATCCAGCTTTCACTTGGACAGCAGAGGCCTTTCCAACCACAGCCCCTGGGCATGGGGGTAGGAAAGCCACTTCACTTGCTGCTCTCTGCATCTAAAAAGCAAGTTCGACTGCAAACACACCATGCCGAACCTTGTTTTGCAGATAGAGGGGAGACCAGTGGAACTTGCTAGCAAGGGAGACAACAGAAGGAAGCCCAGAGAAATAAGATGTACAGGAAGGCGGCAGGCTGGCACAAAGCACAGAGGACGCAGTTGGGGCTGATCCTTGCAGCAGTGCAGACACCAGGCAGTTTGGAAAAGCTCAGCCCATGCTGGCCCTGCACTGCAAGGAAAAAGCTCTCTAGTAAAAAGGCGCTTGGTCCTGCCTAGGACATCAGGGAAGAAACTCTCTCAGCAGTCCAAGAGCCTGTGACGAGCAGTTTCCTTCTTGTAATATTTGTTTTAACCTGCCAGTGTGTTTTCTGCTCCCAAACAAACGCAGTCTGGATCCTGTCACCGAGAGGCTCCAAGTGCGCTGGTTGGGGCTTGGGGCTTTGTTTCTTTTCCAGGGAGTGAAACCGATGTGAACTTCACTGAATTGGTCGGCTGGTTCCTTCCTTTCCTCTCCTTGGGATGCTTTTGCTTTATTTCAAGGCTGTTATTAAATGACAGGTTGGTGTAAACACACTCTGAAAGGCGCTTGCACAGAGCAGTGCTTCTCAGCGCCGCATACGCAGTGCTTGCGCATCTCCCCGGCAGAGATCACAGCGGCGATTCGTTGCATGCCCCAGGCTGGCGGCTCACAGCTCTCCGGACCGCACCTCTCGCGTGGCCGCGCTGGGAACCAAGCGGCCTCCAGCCTGCCAAGATGGGCTATGGGCAGCTTCTCCTTCTGTCCATGGCCACCACCTCCCCGGCCAGGTCAGACCTCGGTGACGGCTGCAATGCCGCACCACTACTGCAAGGGCTTCTCACGCCCCGCGAGAGGCTGCTCCCAGCTCCCGGGGAAGGCCTACGAGCTTGGCAGGAGGTGGCCTGGTACACCTGACATTGCCAAGTTAAGGGCCCCTCTCCTCCAGACTGGTGCTTTTTTGGGTCTTGCTCCCACAGCTGTGTGGCAGTGCATGGTGGAGGGAAAGAGCTGTGCACACCCCTCGGCCAGACTCCTCACCTCGAGCCCAGCAGAGCTGCGTGAGGCAGCTCTGCGAGCCGCAGAAATAAACTGAGCAGAAATGAATTGTGCACTGCTAGTGCTGCAGGAGGGATGAAGCAGCATTTCTGGCAGATGCTTTCTCTTCACTGGGCCAAATTCAGAACTGGCATAAGCCAGTGCAATGCACAGAGGAGCTATATAGGAGCAACTTCCCATGCTGACACCCAGTGCAATAACTCCTGTCCAGYGTGGTGGGGACTCCGTGAGATACTCCTTCAAGCTCTCAGTAGCTTACGGTGCCAAGTTTGCAAGAGCAGGTGAGGTACCACATGGTGACGATAATGAAAACCAGCTGCCAAGGAAGTGTCTGGAGACAGCAGCAAACTGTCAGGCTCAGGATAAGCAGTGTCTCCTATAGCATGGAGACAAGATAGCTGCATCTCTGGGAGGGTCCTGCAGAGGTCATTTTGCAGGAGTGGATATGGAGGAGATTTTCATATTAACCCTTTGGTTGATTTGAAATTGCATGGTTAAAATCCTGACTGCTGCTGCAAGGCCATTTAGAAGTCCAGCTGCTAAACAAAGCCGTGCACCCAAGCCCTCTCTCCTGGCTGAAAGACCCACCAGGGATTGCATCTGCAGTCAGTTCCTGATACACCGTACGGTGTATCTCCTTCCTCGTGGGATACAGCAACGGTTAATGCAGAGCCGGGGACCGAGGGCACCTCGGAGGGGCCGCAGCGGCTGTCTCCTGAGCCGGCCCCTGCAGTCAAACGGTCACAGCGGCAGGGATGGACACAGCAGCAGCGCTGGCTCTGCAGCAGGACGCGGGCAGAGGAGGTGTTGAGAGGCAGCGGAGAGATCAGCATGGCAAGGGAGAAGGCAGAAAAGCAGCCGCGGAAACAGAGCAGAGCTACACCGCGGTGCAAACGCTTGCCTACAGGCAAGAAACCGGCTCCCGCCTGCGAGCGGGGGGGGAGACGCGGCCCGGCTGGCGGAGAGGCGCTCTCCGAGGGAGGCTTCCAGCCCCCCGCCGGGCTCCCGGCCGGCGCCGGCTCCGGCTCCCTCGCCCGTTCCCCCGCGCCGCCATGAGATGGCACCCGGCCCCCGCGGCTGCGGCCCCGCGCAGGGTGCGCAGGGTGCTGGGCGCCCGCCGCGCCGGGCACGGCCAGGACACGGTGCGCGGGGCGTCCGCCGGCGCCCGTCCCGGCTCCGCGACGCCCCGGGGCTCCCACCGCAGCGAGATGCTCCGGAGCACGCGCAGGATCGTTAGGTGTCGGTGCCTTCCCGTTCCCTGCCCAAGGCGTCGGGCGGCCGCAGGCGTCACCCGTAAGCGGGATGCCGGGACGGCAGGGCCTCGGCCTCGAGCCGGCTGCAAGGCGCAGGGACGTCCCGGTGAGCAGCCGTGTGCCAGCCCGCCCCTGCGGCAACGCCGGTGCCGGGCGCCCTGCCGACTGCTGCTGGCCTCCCTCGGGGCCAGCTCCTTCCCTGCATGGGGTTCCCAGCACCCCGAGCAGCTGCAGGCGCCAGGGCACCACGGGCCCTTCAAGCCCCCTTGCTGGTGGCCCCTGCTGTGCTGGACGTGCAAAGAGAGCGTGGGGCAAAAGCACGTTTTCTCCAGCAGTGCCACGCAGACAGTGGCGGGACAAGAGGTGCCCGGCACGTCACACCTGCCCCGGCCGTACCGTAACAGCCCCACAAACCGCGTTTTCCCAGCCCCTGCCGCATTACTGCACCGATGAGCCTCTGAAGGTCCCATTGTTGTCATCGGAGCCGAAGCCCCTCCAACTGCCTCGTATTACACTGCAGCCCACGAAACGCGGAGCGCCTGACATGCTGTCCCCGCAGAAGACCACTTAATCCCCTTGTTTATTGTTTCCCCAGTAAAAGCTAATGGGAATTTGCTTATTCTGGCTGCTGAATCTGATCRTAATGAGAGTAACTGCGCAAAACTCTGCTCAAAAGCTCCTCGCTCCTCTGCTTGAGTTACCTTTGAGGGGGCTTGTGAGAGTCTCCAGTAACTCAAAGCAAAAAAAACAGCACATCTTTTCCATCCCAGGCAGAGAGCACTGGCAGCAGGCACCCAAGCCATTAAACCGCATTTATGGGAGCCAGAAGACACCTCTGGGGAGCTGGGAGCACCTCTGCTCCTGCTACTCACAGATGCTGAACCCGGGTGCTGGAAGGATGCAAGCCAGGACTCCCAGACTCAAAAGACAGACTTAAAATCCTGGATCCTGTATATTTTTAATTCGGCTTTTGCCTTTTAACCACAGGGAGTGACTCTCTTCAGCTTTCTTAGCCCTCCTGCTGGAGGAGAAGTTTCCTCCTTTAGAAAACCCAGGGAAAAGGAGAGGAGTTTCTGCACCACATGCCCACGGCAGCAGAGACACCGGGAGCTTCCTGACCTATCGGGAAGCGTGGCAACATGGACAGCCGCACAAGCGTCCCGGGGAGGCTGCTGGCAGCCGCAGGGCAGGTCCGGCCGTCCAGCACCTCCCTTGCGACACTGCTGCCCCAAGCACAGCTGCTGGCAGCGGAGCATCCTGCCACAAGCACCGACCCCAGGAGGGCACGACGGCAGAGAGCTCGCAGGCGTCCCAGCCAGCAGCTCCGGCACCAGCAGCGAGCACATCAGTTTAACATCTCCCGTGCACTGGAGAAGCGCACATAGCTCAGACTTATACCAAGGAAAACCTAGGGGCTGGAAAGTCTCTACCCTGGGCCAAAAGAAGCAAGTCTCTGAGCTGAAACTCCAGGAGAGCAGCACGGAGAGATAGGTGTGCTCCTGCAAGCCGAGATGCTGACTTTGGAACGACATATTGTCTGCAGAGTGCACCAGCCCAGGCAGCCAAAGTGGAATATGTTAAATCAATTCTTTTGTGCTGAACCTCCCGCCGAGATAAACAATGACATTTGCATCCACCACGAGCCAAGCAAAGTCCAAAGAATCTACTGGGAAAGCAGAAGAATTGCAAGGGCTGGGCTGTATTTTGGTTTAGGGCCGAATCGCTCCTGGCTTTCCTTTCAGCCTGCACAAACATGCACATGCTCCCAGGGGCCTGGGAGAGGGCCACTCATCTGGGGCTGCCTGATGCATGGTACCTGAAGGGAAGCCCTTCTTACTGCAGCAGAGCACCTGTGGGAATCTGCACAAAACCTGCCCGTACAGGGAGGCAGAGATGCCCAAGCCCAGAAGGCAATTTACAGGAAAACAATCTGGCATTTTGCAAAGACACTGCGTGCATTTCCAAGAGGATGCTAATATGCTATTTGGGTCCCAGCCCTCAGGCTGTTTAATGATCTGTGCAAACAGCATGTCAGACTCTTGCAGCAATGCCGTGTAATGGATCTTCAAATTGCTGTGCTACACAAGGCCATACTGAGCTGCGTGCCCAGCTCACAGAGCTGGGGGCTTCAGCTATTCCCGAGACTCCCATCAGCATGTAGGGAGCCAGCTGCCCAGTTCATGGCTCCCTATTCCTTCCAGTGTCCCCACACTGCTGCAGGAAGCCAGAGGAAGCACACCATACTCTTCAGCAGACTTTGCCCTGTGCAGGTAGAAACCCCTGTAACCCAGGGAGAATTTAAAAGACCAAAGCCGATTTTCCCTTTTGTGTACCTGGACCCCCAGCACTAAATACCTGACTTGAAGACAGATGCCATCTGAGCTGATGTGCTGCCAGACGCCACGCAGAAGGAAGCACCGACGTGGCCGGTCGGCACATCGCCTGCCAGCGCCATCCTCGGACCCTGCTCCGCGGCTACACGTGGGGCAGAGCTCTCCCACCGCACCGGGGCCAGGTGTGCGCTCGCGGCCCTGCAAGCCTGAGGCCTGCTGCTTTCCCCTGCCCCATGCATCACTGCACACGCTGGTTGCTGATGCRCACTCGCAATCCCAATAAAGTACTGCCCCAATTTAACAAGTCAGGACAGCCCTCAGTTTAGGTATGCCTGTTTCCACAGCTGGAGAGACAGCTCTCTGCCCCAGACACCCTGCCAAGCTCTCCACCACRTCCCTGGTGGCCTCAGCTCTCCGCAGCAGCCCCGTCACCACCGCCAGGGCTGAGCCCGCCGGGAGCCAGCGTTCAGCGGCATTCCCCCAGCCAGGCGCAGTTTCTGAGCACGCAAAGAGTGAGGGAGTTAAAACTGGGAAATGTTTCTAATGGGCATGAATGGCCTCATTCAGAGGAGAGGCAGGCACGCGCTGCCCCTGCTCCGGTGGCACTCAGCACAAGCCCTGATCCCGTCCGTCCTCCCAGCCGGGCTCTGCAGCGACTCGCTTGGGCTTGTCAGGGCTTTCAGTGCCTCCATCCCCTCCGCGTTTAAAGTGTCACCATCTCACTGACGCTCCTTGGCCCAGTCTTGCCCATCTACCCCTGGACTGGCCGAGCCTTGCCGGCCGTGGTTCTGGCTCTTTGGTCGTCCATCATTTCTCTCTCAAGTCTGCAGCTCTCCCCAGCCCCATAACCTGTGGACGATGCTAGTTCTCCACTCGCCGATCCCTAGACATTCATAGGGGCTTTGCTGCTCCTTCACCCTTCTGCTGCTCCCCAGGGATCTTCAAAACCCTATAAAATAACTACCAGGACCTGGGGCCATCACAGAGGCTCTGCTGTCTGGAGCAGCACCCCCCCTCCCAGAGGGTGGTCAGTGTTCAGAAACACTCGGTGCTCGAGCAGAAAGCAGTACAGATAATCTTCTTTAAAAATCTGCTGTGTGTGAAGCACAGGGTTATTGCATTTTAGAAATGACTAAAGATAAAGGGCTGTTTGCTCCACGTGTAGTAGTAAATGTAGTCATTAGAGTAGCTGTTTCTGACTGTAACCTGCTAGTAGTAGAAGTAATTCATGCCAGTGGTCCCTGTCTTTAGGGCCCAAAACTGGGCAAGATCAAACCATGGAGAAAGAAAACATCGAGCATGCATTGCTCAGAACCAACAGGGAGAGARCTACCAGTCCCTGTCTAATTATTGCAGAGAAATTTCGTGTGAAATTACCAATGAAAAGATCAATACGAACCAATTAGATTCATTGCTTTTGGGCACTACAGAAAGCTGGATAGTTGAAACTCATGTGCGCTCTCTATCTTCTCCCTTTGTATCTTGTTTAAAACAAGCCTTTTTTTTTTGGCCAACAGGTCAGTGATGCTGAACAGAAATAATTATGCCCAGTGAATCACAGATCGATGTAATACAAGTATTATATACAAGACAGCTCAGAACCTTAATACCTGTGCTCTCATCTGTGTCCTGGAGGATTTACAGCTCTGACAATGCAAATGACATATTCCTTTGGGAGCTCACCATCGACAGTCGCCAGTGTTACTGCTAGAAAGGCTCCTCGCTGGCTTACTACTTTATCTTTGACTTGTGCTATTTAAAAAGGTTAGAGACAGACAACGGAGAGCAGAGTTTGCATTAGTTTTYTTATTATACACAGAGTCAGCATTGCACCAGTAGGATCTACTGTCGAGAGCTTTTGCCAGGCTTGCAGGAGCTTGTGACAGTTTGGTTTGGTAACGCCTATCTCTGCTAGTGGTGAGTGACTGCGGAGCCACTCCGCGCGGCCATGCTGAAGCAATTACATGTAAGACCTTCACGGCACTAGAGCAGAGCTGGGGAACATCCGTGTCCTCATTTCCCGGCCCTGCTTCCTCGGGGTGATGAGCCACGCATGGTCACCCCCAGCGCGCACCACGGATCACGCCAGCTCAGGAGGAGCACCTCACCTGCCGAAAGCACGGCAGGGGCTCGCAGCCAGGCAGCGCACACAGAGGAGCCGATCAGCCGACCGCAGAGCCCTGCAAGACGGAGCCCGAGCAGTCCTACACGGCACGCAGTCGGCTCACGTGGCCCGGCTCCTGCAAGGTGGTTTTACGGCCGCGGATTCTGTTTCGGTGGGCAGGGGAAAGGCTGCAAAGACCACACATGCTCTGAGCAGCGTTTCACTTCAGAAGCTTTTACAGAAAGGCTCCACCACCAACCTGCCTCTTGGAAAACGGTCTTCTCCTTAATAAAGGAGCACCACATAAGCGCTACCCAAGCACCCTTTCCTCCCGAGAGGCAGGCTGGCCACACTTGGCCGTTTCCCACTGCTCGCTCCCACAGACGCCCCTGCAGAGCTGCAGCTGAGGGCACGGGCGCTGCCTGCACCCCAGTCGCAGGGTCCGCGCACGCCTGCTAGCACCAACGGGAAACCAGCGGGGACAGGAACAGACCCAAAGCCTTTACAAAGGTCCTGCCTGATACCAGGCTGCCGGAAATGGCACCAACCACAAGGACCCATAGTCCTGCCAACCTCCTGGCGACTTCACACGTGGCTGACCCCTTTCCGCAGCACCTCTGCTCTGCACTGCTACAGCCCGGACCTGAACCTCCTCCAGCCCGGCCCTTCCGCTGGGCCCAGAGCGTCAGCAAAGCACGTCAGCAAGAGATGCTCTCAATGACCGGCAGTGCTGCTCTGCCCTGTCAGGTTTCCCCCGGCACTTCCACTCCCTGCGGCGAGGGGGCTGCAGGCTCCCTTGCTCAGCTAGCGTGGGAGCAGGCGCCGCCAGGAGCTCCCTTGCAGCCCCCAGGCAGGGTGCTCCCGTGCAGCGCTGCCGCAGCGCCGTGCCCACGCGCCCTGGCAGAGGCATCCCCGGAGCAGGGGGGGAGAGGCACGGGAACCGAGACCGCGGCTCCCGAGGGGTCGCAGCGCCCCACAGGCTCACRGGACCGGCGGCAGAGCCACCCTTGCTCATGGGCAAGCACGCCAGCCGCGGCACGCAAGCGTGGCTCCCGGAGCCGACTCCAGCCAGGCTGCGGTTTATTTGAGCATGAACATTTCCCAGCGATAGGTCCCGTTACTGCTCCCATCTGATGGGACCCAGCGAAGGTGGGAGGACCGTGCTTGTCGGGGTGGGAGATGCTCAGAGCACCCAGGCTCCCTCCCAGACCCCGCTCTCCGCAATCCACATCCAGCCACGGTGTCCGGGAGGTGACACCCTCTCCCCAGCCCCAGCGAGCAGCTCTGCAGGGACCAGATCCCCCCCGTAGCACCCGAAACCGCAGGCAGCTGCGGGTTACAAGTTGCCAGCGGTGCCCGGGAGAAGCCGTGGGGCCTCAGGGCAGGCGAGGAGAGGGCCCCGCCACGACCACCGCGTCTGCAGCATGCATCTGCAGGGAGCTCAAGATGCTGCAGGCGGCAAGGGCCACCGGAGGACAGCACGGTGCAAGGGACGGGGCCTGGCAGGAATTAGCCCCTCCTCGTTCATCGCCTCTAATAAGAACAATCCTTGGTCAGCACAAATTCTTTCATGTTCACTTACAAAATCTATTTATAATATCGACTAAACCGCAGGACGTAACAGCCTCAGACACACTCGAGAGCTTCCAAGCGCTTGAGCCAGGAAGAGGATTTCCACCAGCAGCAATTCCCCAGCAGAGGGGAGAGGTTTTGTGGTTCGCATTGCGGACGGAGACGTGGGAGACCCGGCTCAGCCCAGACGCCTCGGTGGCCCCGGCCAGGCCGTGCCAAGGAGGTCGCATGGGACAACCCCACTGGGAGGACGCAGCTTCCCGCAGGGCTCGGAGCGGCTCCAGCTCCTGGGCCGTGCAGGCAGGCATCCCGGGGCAGCGGCCGTGCTTGCTGGGGACGGCGCTGGGCTGAGGCACTGCCCAACCAGCAAAGCCATCGCCCCTCTGCCCCGATCAAACACAGCCCAACTCGGTCGTTATCCAAGCATCGGCCTGGTGTCCAGCTCCCTCCCCTGCTCCGTTTCTACTGGATGCTACAGCGACAGCTTTTTCTTGCCTTTTAAAAATATTTTTCTCTTTTCTTCTTTAAGATCAAGTAGTAATAATTAAAAGTGTCTCTTTCTCTTGAAGCCCAAGGTCTCTGCCTGATATGTGGGTTTAGAGCAACTCCTGTATCTGCCAGACCCTACAGAGCACCCAGTTCTTTTCAAGAACCCTACCAAAGCTAGGGAACATAAAAGCACCTTTAATCACAGAATTAAGTGTTTCGTTGGGAACCCTGAGCCCAGACACAACCAAGTTCTTTGAGGGCTTTAGTGGCTGGCAGGAATCCTCCCTGCATTTCACATTTTTGAGTCATAATTGCCCACTGCTTTGATTTATCAACGGATTTCCACAGTCTGCTCAAGCCGTGAGTGTTCACAGAAAGTCACTGCCATTTCTCCCCTGGTTTTGCAGCAGTTGCTGCCTTTCCAAAACCAGCACCCTCCTGAAGCCCTCGAGTATGGCCTTTGCTGTCATTGGCTTCATCCCCGTGCGGCTGCACTGGTAGAGCAACAGAGAGAGCACACTGCCCGGCACACATCAGCCAGGGAGCTGGTAACCTCACAAAAACCGTCCCCACCTGGCAGACCCAAATTCCCACGCGAGACCTTTCCTACCAGAAAGCAAAGCAGCTCCGCTTCCAGCTTGGAGGAGCGTCAGTAACTCAGCACTGCAACACACCTCCCTTCTCCGCTTGGGAAGCGAAGGGGACGAGAAGCCCTCTGCCCCCCCGGGAAGGCAGCTGCCTGGTGAGCTGTGCTGTCATTGCTCACCATAGGTCTCCAGGCTTCTTCAGGCAGCCGCTCTCCCGCGCTGGGGTGCAGCGGGGATGCGAGGCGAGCGCAGCTCCAGGGACCATCCAGCTATTTGGTCCAGCCAGGCAGCTTGCAAGGTGGCGCGTGCTCTGGAGCTGCTGGAAACCCTGCCCCATCTGACGACCTTTTCCCTCATTTCTCTTTGGTGTTGGCATCCCAGAGCTGGCACCATTAGCCCTCAGCCAGCAGGTGAGTGTGAACAGCCCCCAGGGCACGTCACGTACGATAGTGCAAGGCAGCAATTCTGGACTTCACTGGAAGCGCACGCTTTAACCCCCAGATGCAGTTGGGATCATCCAAGGGGCTGCTGATGGCACAGAGCCCAGTGGTTTGGCAGATACAGCTCTAAAGAAAAATGGGGGGAAAAAAACTGGTGGAAAAATGTCCCCTCCAGTCCTCTTGTTGAATTAAACCACATGTATATTTTAAAAATACAGCGGAAAGGAACGATTCTCCGGCACATGTTCGAGAGCAGAGTCTTATTTCAGAGATTTCAAAAAATTAGTGGCTGAATGCTGAAACAATATAGCCTTTAGACGAGGGCATTTGGAAGTGATTAACGAGCCTGAACTCATGCGTTCAAAATAAAAAGTTAGTACCTCACACTGGTAACAACTGTCAGCTACTAAAAATCGGAGGAGGGGGGAAGAAATCAAACTCAATCCTGCATAATCTAGTGCTCCAGATCAGCAGGAGGCCGCCAGCAAGCGACCAGGGCAGCACCTTCCCTGGGTGCAGCGGCTCCAGATCTCCCGGTTATCCCTGCCGCCGCACACCCGGGCGCCCCCGAGCGCGCAGTCCTGCAGCCTGACTTTGCTGCATTTCCGGGGAAAACAGGCTGACTTTGGCAGTCGTGTCCCACGGGAAAGCTGCAGACGGCGAGTCCTGTGCAGGGAACGCGGCCCCTGGCAAAGCACCCGAGGTGGCAGGCCGTGGGCTAAGCCCTGGGGTTCGGCACGAGGGCTGGGGTTTGCAAGGAATTGGCTGCTTTCGGTTCCAGTGCTCCCCTATCTTTGAACAACAATTAAAAGAAAAGAATAAGAAAGAAAAAAAAAAAAAAACCAACCTGCACTGTCCTGACAGCTTCCTGCCCTGCAGGGAGTCCTGCCAGCTGCACACCTGGACATAGATGGGCAAGGAGGAGCTCACGGTCCCTTTGAACGTTAAAGTCTGCTCTGCTCCTCGGGGACTTTTCAGCTTGGCAGCAAGAAAATCAAAGGAGCCAGTGCTCTGTTGATGGTATCAAGATAAAACAGCCCAGTAAGTCCTAATTAAGAAAAACCTATGCATCACACTACAAGGTAGAAGCCTCTTCACCTGCCCCAGGGCCGAAGCAATTAAGATAGTCATTCGTCCCCTACGGCACCCAACCTGAACAGCGACTGCGAGCAGGCTGGAAACGCAGTCCCCGAGCGCAGGGAGCCCTGGCAGCGCACGAGGCTCAACCCCGCTGCGTGGCTGCTCCGAAAGTGCCACGGGGACGGCTCTCCCGCGCCGCCCCCGACCTGGCGCCGCCGGCCCCGCTCCCGGCGAGTGCGCCTCGAGCGCGACAGCAACGCTGCTGCTGTTCCCTGCCAGCTGCCCCGTCCCTTCGGCCCCAGCGCTCCAGCCCCCTCGTCCCCCACGGGGTAAATCCTGAGCGGGTTTTGAGCCCCCCCCCCGTCTGATCGAGCATGCGGCCACAGCACAGCACTCCTGAAATCAAACTCGGTGCAACTGGCACCATGGAAGAAGGTCAATTTTCCAACAGCCAGGAGAGTAAAGGAAGTGGTTTTAATTCTTAGATCTCTCTTGAAAGGCACATTAAGTTGTGTTGCTGCCCTGGATATAGTGCAAGCAAAGCTTCTGGCTAAAGATTAAAGCGTATAGGACCAGGTTTTGTTTAATAAGTGATGTTTCCAAGCAAGAGAGATGCAAAGTCCAGTCACAAGCAAGAATCCAGAGCTCTTGGCACATTTTGCCCTGTCCTTATAACCAAAACCAGGGTGAATTCCCTCAGGAACAGTACTCCGGGTAGCACCGGACTGCATCGCTGAAGTACGTACCAGCGCTCCCGGAATCAGCGCCACACTGAGCATCGCGCCCCAAGCTGGTGGCAAGGGCAGCTGGAGGACGGGGACAGCAGGGTGACCCCGCAGCGTGGGAATGCCCCACGGACGCGGCCCACGCAACGGGTGTCCCCCAGGCGCTGGCGAAGCAGCCAGCTTTCCTGGGAGCACAGTGAAGTTTGGGTCTTGCACTCTCATTATTCCCTTTCTGTGGCGAATGAGGAAATAAAGTAGCCCCGAGGTCGAGCACTTACGGAAACTAATTGCTCATTAATAATCTTCCAACAGGCCCATGAAAAAGGCTTTGAATTTCCATTACTCCACACATCTGGGCTGGCAGTTTATCAGCACGTTCATGTGTGTGAAACCTGATGAACTGGCTGCGGACTGGGTCTTTATGGATGTTGAGAGGGAGATTTCCTGAATCTTGCATCGCTATCTTGTAATGCCACAGCCGCCAGAGGGGAGGAAAAGAAAAGGAAAAAAAAAAGAAAAAAGAAAAAAAAGGGTAGATTTCCCTTTCCAAGCCCAAATGTCCAAGACTCCACTAAGACCAAACTGAAATCTGGCTTTTGTCTTTGAGCGGCTGGAGACACGAGTTTCCCAATCGCTCTGCAGAACTACTTGGGGCCAGACAGGAACTGGCCAAACAGTAGAGCTGCCTGTTGAGAGGCCTTGGAAGAGCACGGAAAGGCAGCTCCCACTAATCGCATGCAGGCAAGAAAGTTTTATGAGCTTCTTCTCTGCCTCATCGTGATCAAAGATAGTGGGAAACACAGATCCTAAAGCACTCTGGAAGTATGTTTCTATAAAAGACGCTCCTGCGGCCGCCAGCCGGCAGGACCCATCCGAGCCTGGTCTGGGGCTGGTCTCTCCCCAGCAGCACCGTTCCCACCCAGTCTGGTCGCGCTGCCTTGCCCTCGCTTGCAAGCCAAGCCCCGAGCTGCAGGACCAGTCTCGCAGCCTGGTCCACMACCCCACGGGGCTCTGGGAAGCTGCAGCTGGAGGGCTGCTGGGGACGGGTCTGCGTCCCCTCCGCGAGCGCCGTCCGCACGCGCCTGAGATGCCGCAGGGCGCTCTGCCCGGGAGGGCGTCCCGGTCCTGCAGACCCCGTGCCAGCCCGAGGGAGACACGTCCCGCGCCGGAGCCGGACGCCACCGCCATCCCTGCCAGGCCGGGGCCTGCCGCCAGGCCGGTCTGCACTTGGTCAGGAGCTGTACAGACATGAACTTCCCTGCGTCTCATGTCTGCAAACTTAAAGAAAAATAGATGTTTTGAATTTGCTTCAGTAAAAAGAAATGTTGGTAACATGACCAACATCTGGGAGTTTAAACTGAAACCAGACCGTTCCCACTCTGCGAGGAGCAAACATCCTCGGCACAGGGAGCCTGGCAGCCCCCGCGCGACATACTGGCGGGCCGAGCAGCCCCCAGCGCCCCGCCGCCCTGCCGGGACGGCCACGGGCTGGCACAGAGCACGGGAGCCGCCACTGGAGCACACAGCCCCTGCAGACCGCGCTCCCAGCGTGCTGCAACCCGAGCCCCGGCGCCGACGGGGAGCGCGCACACAGCCGCTTGCCACGCCGCATCGCCTGCCCGGCGCCTCCCCGAGACCAGGGCTCCCACGCCTGCACGGCCACCTCAGATGTCCYCCCAACACGCCGCGGAGGCTCCTGCCCTGCGTGCTGGGAGCGCACGTGCCCAGCATCCCGCCCCGAAACCGCGGGCTGGCTGCCGAGGARCCCCAGGCTGAACCACTGCCGTCCTCTGCGACGCAGCGAGGTCCTGCACTGCGCTGCTCACCCAGGCTGCATTCCCTGTCATGCACCTTCTCCCACTCCTAGGAAGGGTTTGGCTATTTTTCTGCCATGTTTTAGCAATTAGCCCAAGATTTTCACCCTTCTGTTCCCGAGTCTGTCTGCAACACACTGCTTTGCTACTTCTCCTGGGGCTGGGTGATAGCCAGCCCCAGCGCTCCAGCCCCCTCGCCCGCCGCGGGGTAAATCCCGTGCGGGTTTTGAGCTCCCCCTGCCTGGGATGCGTACATTCACACACGTGCACGCTGGCGGTGGCACTAGCTGGAGAGCACAGGGAATGTTTTATGTCCCCAGTGTGGACCAGATTCTCCGACAGGACAATCCCGAACACCTGCTTGCTCAGCCAGCTCCAGCTCCCTGAAACCCAACCTGTCCCCACCATCGGGAGTTTCCTTACTGCATCCCTGGGCATCTCTGGGCACTGCTCACCGGGAAGAGCCCGTTGTGCTATGCAGCCCCTCCTGCAGCTAATGCGGTGCTGTGGAGCTGGRCTTCAGTATCAGACAGCAGGTGGGAAAGGAGGTTTCCAGCACAGAGTAACAGAAGTTGCGGGCTGCACGCTTGGCATCTCCACCGCAGCACCGTGGCAGCCCCTGCGCTCTCGGTCTGCCACGTCCTTTTGCCTCTTGCACTGAAGCTTCGTGCTGAGGAGCCCAGTCCTTGGGGCACTAAAGCTGCCCCAGAGGAAGGCCAGGAGCAGGCACGGACAGAGCGAGCTGCACCCACAGCATGGGGGGCCGGCCCCACRGCAGGGGCAAGCTGACAGCAGCTTCCTGCAGCCAGTGGTCCCCTTTAAGGGTTTTCAATGCTTTGGCTAGCAGGTTGGGGACCATTTCCATGTTTTGGAGCACGCTACAAAACCAGCAACAAGAGGCTTCCGCCAGCACGCCTACCTCTCAGAGCCAGGCTCCTACAGCAGGGAGCGAAGGGCCGCCGAGTGCTCCCGCCTCCTCCGCGCCACGGCGTCTTCCCTCGATAGCAATCTCGCGGCTTATCCTTTGATTTTGTAAAATAGATATATATTATGTATTCCTTTGTATGACACAAAGAATTAGGAATTGATAAAGATTTCCTATCGTCTTATAAAATCTACCACGCCAATCCTTCAGCAAGGCCATACCCATAATTGTAAGCAGATGTCTTTCTCTGCTGACATGTTAAATAGAAGCAGCAAGACCCTCTGCTATCTCCCATCACCAGTTTGCACTAAAGCAGAGAACAGATTTCACAGAACAGAGCTGCTGGCGGAGCGGGAAGGTCAAGTTCCCATGGATCCAGCGTCTAAACGCTGCAGCAAACAAGGCAGCTCAGGAAAACGACAAGCTCTAAAGCAGTTCCTAACCCCAAAGTAACCAAAAGCTTTTGTGAAGGAAAATTAATTTGCTGAAACGAATACTGCCAGGACCCAAGGCGAGCTTGGGGGCTGAGGCAACGCGCTGCGAAGGCAAGGTTATCCAGCTGACATCTCCTCTCTATGCACATGTTGCAGGAGCAATATTGGCTTCCAGATGTCTGTATTCGCCTGGGTTGAGACAGGGACGCAGAGCAGCCCCAGGCACCAGGTCAACCCTTCGAGGGTCCCCACGCCAGGCAGGAACAGGGAAGGCAGGGCACCGTGCTGGGACGGACTGCTCTGTCGGAGCAGCAACTCCGAGCTGCACGGCCCCTGCGGCACACAGGTCTCCTGCATCCTTTAACCCACACACACGCTCCCCAGCAAACCCAGCCTGCCAGGTGACAACCCCTGGCCCCAGGCTGCTGATCCGGGGCTGGACCCATCAGTTCTGTTCCCCATGAACGAACAGGGGTCCCGGGCCCTGGGGATGGAGATGACCAGGCTGGAGGCGGCCCCGGCCTCCGGCAAAGGCTTCCRGGCAGTGCAGAGCCCAGCCGTCCTGCCGCAGCCCGGGAATTATCAATAGAAGTGGAAGTGACAGGGTGTTTAGCAAACATTAAACCCAGGAAGCTTAAAAGGTCTTTCAGGATTATTAAATAAACATTTAGGGCGAGTGAGAGGAAAGAATATGAAACGGTGAAGAAATTGTAAACACTCTGGAGCAGGCGGTTAGGGGCTACACCAATTCAGCGGGCAGCACGATGTTTAATTATTAAAGTGGTATCACCCATAATTATGCCTCAGCTCTCTGGCAAGCATTAATTCAGGGGGAGAGACTTCTATAAACATTTAGCCCGATATTAACATTTTATTAAGACCATTTAACATGAAACTTTAAACATGCCATCCTGGCCTGCCTGCGTTCGCAGCACACCAGCTCTTTAAACTGCAGCCCCCGCCGCCCACGGGGGCCCCAGCCTCTCCGCTGCTCCCCGCCAGCACGCAGCTCCCAGCCCGCGCCTGGCCCGCCGGGACCCCCTCCGTGGGCCATCACCACCCTCGAGGGCAGCCGATTCAAAGGCGTCACGTTTGTGCCTGGCTAAAGGGGTGCGAGCTCACTCTTTGCTTGGTTTTATCTAGTCCTGAGCACCATACGCAGGAGCCTGTGCAAGCGCTCGCTGGCCACACCAAGACAAATGCCCTGATCTCTCCATTGCCTTAAAGTAGCAGCAGGGGTATTCACTCCCCACCATCCTTCTGGGGTCATAATTTATTTATGCACAACACTACACCTCCTAGTAAGTTAATCTCTCAGCCACATTAATAACTCAAGAGTTTGGCGAAAGTCACATTGAGGTAGTGAACTGCAAAAGCGGAGGTTGCAAACAACAATGTTCCTCAAGCTGAACTAGGAAAAAGGAAGAGCAAAAGAATCAGTTTTAGCAACCATACTGAGGTGCCTTCACATTTCGGATTCCTGACGGTGACTTAGGAGCAGCAGTTTGCTGGCACCATTAAACCCAAAGGTGAACACAAGCACCCAGGCAGCCTTGCTATCAACAGCTCTGTTTGCATCATCTCCCTTGCACATTGCTTCTTGTAAAACACTCCTCATCACTGCACAAACTGCCCTTTCAATATCTGTTCTGTGGCATGCACGCCTACCTGGAGCACAGACTGAACTGTCTTAACAGCCCATTCTGTCCATAAAAATTCAAAAGCTTGGGTTTGTATGGATCAGAGCCCAGAGAACAGGCCAGCAGTTCAGCTCTCCGAAGCACAATAGAGGCCTAGCACAGATAAGAGCTGTGGGGGGGTGTGTTATTTTGGTAGGCGATACCTGTCTGCACTCAGAGATGTATCCCATGCTGCCGCCAGAGCACACTATCAGGGTGCAGGTTATCATTTAGGAAGCATGTGATGACATGGCTACTTCCCTTTACATGCACATGTTGCAGGGGATGATATCCCTGAAAAATCATGATATCTCACAAAAGCAATTAAGACAGCAGTTCAGAACATCTTTTCCAGAAACACACTGGATGGAGTCAGAACACACAGAACAAACCTCACTGACATGTGATGTGCCACGCACGGATACACACAGATAATATCAGATCCTACTTTCTATTGCCCCCAACAGACCTTTCTTCTGTGAGTTGGATCTGATGTATATGAGTGCAAAGCAGCTGCATGGGCTCTCAAACGGGGCAGTTCCCTGCATCTACAGGGTGGAAGCGGAGATCTGGATCCCAAAGACTGCAAGAGGCCCCAGTACAAGCTGGCTGCTACCAGGTATGGCTTTTTCCAGCCGTATCCTGGCTTCCCTCCTTCTCCTTTCTAGAGCAAGGACTTGGCAAACATCTCCTATTTGTCTCTAAAGGAAAAAAGCTACAGACACCAACGAATTTCCAGGCTGTGCACATTTCTGCAGAAAGCAGGACTGTTTGCTGATTGCTTGTGGCTCTCAGGATCTTGGCAGGCTGTGAGCAAAGYCCTCTGTGTGGAGGAGCACTGATGCCCCTGTGCTGGTGAGAGGAGACAGATCCATCACTCTGATGCGTTGAGAGGAGACAGGGCCAGGCTCCTCCGGGTGCTCGTGGTCTCTGGCACGTCCTGCGCGTGAATGGCAGGGGTGTAGCGGACCCTGCTTCCGCAATGGAGACGGCATTCTTGCGGCAGGCTGCTGGTCCAGGGGAGATTCCAGTCTCAGCTGGGAAGGTCTTGAAACAAAGCTCTCATTTTCCAAAGGCTGGGAAGCTTCCGCGGTGCAGCCGGCTGCCCTGACAGGTTGATCTGCACTCCCTCCTTCACGGCTCTCCGGGATGTGGCTTTGCTTATGGAAGCCACGTGCTGCAGATTCCCTGGACCCTGTGCGCGGGTGTGTCTGCAACAGGACGAGAAGTCTTGAAAGAGCAAGGGAGCCAGCCAGCTCTCCCTACTCACCTTCCAAACAGGACATTCAAGCATGACTTGGACAGCTATGGACAATCAAAAAGGAGCAGTTTAGCCAATGCATAGCTTGCATAGGTGGGATTTATTGGAGAAGAAATAAAAAATAATTTTAAAAGGGCTTTTGCAAAACAGATTTTAAAAGCTCTTGCTAGCCATTCTAGAAGACTTTTTCCCCCACTTGATCTAATGGAGCCCTCTCTCCAGCACACGCAAGGCTTGACTAGGCATTGCTCATCTGAAATGGAAAAGAACTTCTGCATCAGGGAATACTGGTTTCCAAATGTCACTCTGGCCTTGGGGCGGAGATCAGCTTTAATTACACATGTACATCCTTCGTAAGGGTCATCCGACACGATTTGGGGAGAAAGCAGGAGCAGCCAGTCAAACTCAGTGCAGCACTTTCTCCATGCCGCTACTGGGGAAGTGGGAAAGTTTCACTGTGACTCATGACCCGGCTTTGGAGAACATTTCAGGAGGTGCCTCAAAACTCCCGTCAGAAGAGATCTCCCTTATGCACCCAGCAGCCGTTCTCTGCCTGGCCCATCTCTAGCAGCGCAGGACTCAGCATCACCTCACCTCCCTGCCCGCCAGGCGCTGCACCCACCACAGGGCGGCAAGTGCCATAAACGCATCTCTGTCTGCAAGCAAAAGGAAGGAGCTTCGTTATTTCTTATTATTTCCTCTCACTGAGGATAGATTGTTCTTGTCATGACATTTTTATTACTGCAGGAGCTGGGGTACCTGTTTGCTGGAAAAGCTGATTAAATAGGGAAATTGCACAGAATGATTGATGTTTGGCTGATGAGCCCAGAACGGCTGCCTGTGAACTGGCGACAAGCCTACGCCAGCCCCAGCAGACGGGTCTAGAAGAGGCCTTGGCGTCCTTGCTCACGCGGGAGACCTGCCGCCCCTGCTTTCTCCAGGCCCTGGTGTCTCCAGCCCCCGCTGCTGTTCAGCTAATGCACGTTACGAGTGAATACGAGGGCAGCAAATCCCTCCTGATCCAAGCACGGCTGCCAGCCCCCACGGCAGCGCCTTCCTCCGGCCTCTCCGAGGGGCGAGTGGTGGCCGAGGCCGTCGGACACGGGCGGCTGCTTGGCCAGGGCGGAGGCCCCCCCATCCCATCTCCTGCCCCGGCTGCGCGGTGGCGGAGGAGGCCGCGAGCAGGGCGAGCACAGCACGACGCTTCCCACTCCTGCCGGCGGCTCGGGGCTCTGCAACCCGCGTAGCCGGAGCAGGGATCTTTGCGCCCATTTAGCCTTGATGGATCTTTTTTCCACAAAAGTGTCTGAAGGGAAAGGAACCATTTCTCTCCTGCTTCCTGCTCTGTTCATCATCTTCGGAGGCTGCAAGCTCCCTGTTCACGCTCTGTGCATCTCTCCTGGTCTACACTTCACGTGGCCACACGTAGCAAGGCAGCCCTCTGCTTTGCAGGGTTTTATCTCCATATTAGAGCATAAACATCCCTCCCGTTTCTGAAAACAACGTACAGAGCTCTCTGCCACATCTGTAGGACATTACGTCCCCAGGCAGGAGTGTCAAAAAGGGACATTTGGCAAAAAACCCCACGTGCTGGCTGCACAGCTGACACGCAGAGCTGGTATCTGCTCTTCTCCAGGAGAAGAAATCCTCCCTACTCACTCAGTGCTCTTTCCAGGCCTTGCATTTCCCAGCAGGGGTCAAAGCAGAACGCACACTGCCAGCAATGTAGGAAATTAATTGAGGGATGGAAGATGGATTTTGTATAGCATGAAAGAAAATTGTGTTTGTTTATAACTTAACTACAAACTGGAGGCCAGAAACTCAATTAAAAGATGATACTTAGCAGAAAGAATGCTGGAGCAAACAACAAGATAAACATTATTGGGAGGATAAATTGAGTCACAAAATGATGGTATTTCATTTTATGCAGGATTCATACCTCGGACAAGCCCGGGGCCGGCAGTTAGCAAGCCTGGACAGCCTTCCCTGCCCTCTCCTCCCGGATTAGCGGCTGCACCCCACGCACAAGCCAAAAGCAGTTTCCCACAGGCAAAAACCCGCACGGCCCTCGCTCCGGCTGCAGAGGGGGCACCAGCCCGGGGCTGCTCTCGCAGCGAGGGGCCCAGCGAGCACTCCAGTCCCGTTCCCGGCCTCCTCGCACAGCGAGACACGTCTCAGGGCCAGGTCTCGCCCCCGCCAGGCGCGGGAGCCCAAAGCCTGGCATGTTCGGGGTGAGACTGCAAAGCGCCGAAGCTCTCGCCCAACTCCGGGCACTTCTGCACACCTCCTGCTTTCAACAGGCTCCAAGCACGCACCGGGCTTTGCAGAGTCCCAACGTCTCTGGAAGCACCGATGCAGGCAGAAGATGCCCAAAGCATGCATGCAATTCAGAGAAACAGCCCTGTTTATTCAGAAAGCAGTGGGTAGATGGTCAGTGGTAGAAGCCAGGGAATCCCATCACCCAAGGAGCATGTTCCCATCTCGGAGCACCCGACTGCCACCAGTGAGGTGAAACGGGAAGGTGGCTCCTGGCAGGACGAGGTATGTCTCAGTTTAAACTGAGCATATGGGCAAACATTTGTAATTTAAAATCAAACTCATTATAGCCATCAGTATTTGAATTAATTACAGCTACAGTGTAAGATAGACACATGAAGCGCACACACACCAGCCTTTCCACTCCCAGGGAACCCTAAGTCAGCAGATACTCAACCAATTTCCGATTTAACCAGGCTCTCATGCTTCCACCCATCAGTAGACATCTGCTCCCCCATCTGACCCTACACATGTATAACGCTCATCTCTCAGGTGCTCCCCCATAGCTTACACTTAGAGATGTTTCCAGCTTCAGTAGCCTTTTTTGACAGAGAGCAAAACAACAAACCCAAGGCCAGCAAAGGCATCCACCTGCAATAGCTGACTGTGGCTCTCACTTTTCCATGACCCAAAAATACACAAGGAATTGCCAGTTCCCTTTGTAATCAGATACCACTAGAAGCTAACAAAAGAACCAGTACATAAGTTTTCTGTGAACACGTTGCATAGTTTCCCCCATCTCTTCAAACCTACCTGATGCTCATGCTTCGATTATTAATTACAGAAGAGTCAGCAATAAAACTCTAGCAGCCACAAAGCCCAGAGGAAACAGCCAACCTCTGCCCCGACCTGTGACCTATCCCAGATACCAACTCCAAATCCAGGCAGGGATCCCCCAAGAAACACCGGAGTTTCTGACCTTGTCTGCTCTCATGGTGATACTGCTGCCTCTGCTGAGGTTTCTGGCCAAAAGCACTGCAGCAGCAGAGCCTGCTCATTTCTCCAGGATATCAGGACTCTCCCATCCACCTGGGACCYGGCCCAGACCATGATGCATTCACATCAGTTGGCCATTTCCCACGTGATGGGTGAGGAAACTACCTTAATCAAAACAACCTGAGAGCTGAAGCCTGCAGCGACTGGCTGAAGGTGCAGAAGTTTTCCAGGAAATTTGCCTACTTTCATCGCAACCAGCTAAACAGCAATGGCTCTGTTTCCTCTGGGAAACAACAGGAAGACAATTCCCCTAGGCGATACTGTTTGCTCCCTAGGAGCTTGTTGCTTTCCTTTCATTGTATGAGTTTATTTGAAGCCATGAGACACCTGATGGCACGAAGAAGGATGTGGTGGCATCAGTGAATTGTCATGGTTACCAGCTCTGTAACAAGCCTGTTTTCTGGGTAGTCTAAACAGAGGGGTCTCTCTGTGGAGGAAAAGCATTGCAGGAATTTTTATAGGAAGCTGGTGGTTCATATTAATGGCCTCAAATATCAAGCTTTGCCATGTGTTAAACTCCTGGCACCCACTGTACAAATGAGAGTTAACCTGTTCAGTTACAACATTATTCTATGAAGGAAAATTAAAGTGCATTTAAATTTTCAAAGCAAAAGTACTTCACAATAAAACAAAATATAATTTTTGCATGCTTTGAACGTGACTTTTTTTTTCCTTCTTGTTCAAAAAGTTCAGCTGTTGCAAAGAACCACATTTGTAGTGAGGATAAATTCTCACACCCTGGTCTTCGATGTGCCCTATATCTGGAAGCAGAAGGGCGAGACTGTGCTGGTGCCGCTTCTCCCCAAAGCACAAGCACCAGCCATTGAAGCAAAAAAAAAGTTCCCTAAAAAAAAGCTATGATAAGTGACTATTTCATTGCACAAGCACAGACCGGTACCTCCCACCACAGCCTTGCTGGAAGCTTTGGTACTTCCCGACGGGCCGGGGCTGCTCCACGCAGGCTCCAGGGCTGGTGCTCGGCAGGCGGCACTCCCAGCCGAGGGTGCAGGAAAGCCTGGCAGGGGATAGGCAAGCACTGACTTCCCACTGAACAGCAGATAGGTCATTGTAAAACCTTTAAAAGTTCAGGGAAGTCTGCAGGCGTGGGAATTGTCTGAGGGAATTAGGGGATTGCCCAGCTGTAGCAACGATTGCAGAGGAGCAGAGCAGTGAGGGATGCCGCCATGGAAAGCAGCCGCACACACTCACATTCTGCCTTCCCCTCCCTTCATGGAGCAAATCACAAAACAAGAACATCGCCCGACTGCTTTAACAGGGCCACGTTTCCTCACACGGAGAAGAGCAAGGTGCCCGTTGTGCCAAGGTGCCCATCGGCACTCCGGTGCTGGGGAGGACGCAGCAGCACGGGCCGCTGCAAGGAGCTGCGGCTCCACTAGCCGGTGCACAGCAGGGATATTTAGTGGGGATAAATACACCCATAAAATAGCAGCCAACAGCAGTGATTTGATAGTCATCTTCCCTGTCTCCAACACTGTGGTCCTATGATTTAAACCCCGACATCATTCCTTGCCCGGCAGTGGTGGAGAACWGCTGTCTTGCAGGGAGACAGCGCGCCGGGGCCTTGGGACGTCAGCACCACTGGAGCGAGTAATGCAGTCGATACAGAAAAGGTGATAACGAAAACAACTTTAAAATAAAAGAGGCTTTTATTGAGGGGGGGAGGTTTGTACCAATCGCAGAAGAGCAACAGAAGCCATAATGCGTTTACATCAACCACAAGTTTAAAAGCAATCGAGCACAGATTTCCTCATCAAGACATACGGTGAGGAAAGCAGGCGGCGCTCGCTGGGCTGGCCGCGCTGGTGCGGGAGGTTCCCGCGCCACCGAGTGCCCCTGCCCTTGGTCCGGAGCAGAGCCCTGCCCAACGCGGAGCAGCGCCCGTCTCCCTGACGCAGAGCGCCCGCGGGAGCAGCACTGCTCTCCGCAGAGCGCCAGCGCCAGCACGGTGCAGTGCTCGCAGCGCCCCTGCCCTGGGGCTGTCCCGGTGCCGGGTTGCATCATTCCTACAGCACAGCGTGGTCAGGACTGAGCCAGCAGGGCCAAACCGTCCAGGAACAGCCACACTGCTCGCTCTCGCAGGTGCCTGCGGACGCTTGGGTTTCTGCAGGACCGGGTGAGCTGAGCCCCCACACGCCTGAGCAGGGCTGGCTGCTCCCTCCCAGGCGCTGGCGCAGCTGAGCCCTGCACCCAGCACAGCGCAGGCAGCGGGCTTTGCCGCTTTTTATTCCTCATTTGTAAAGCCTGACAGCAGGCAGAGCCGTTCCCGACTCCGGAGCGGAGCTGGCCCCTCGCCGCCCTCCTGCCCCCACCTGCAGGTCCTGAACTCACTACTCGCCCCTCCTTTTTTGGGAAGCCACTTTCAGGTGAGGGCGTGTGGGGCCTTGCTGCATGTGACGAGCTCTGCCGTGCAGCAGGCTCCACCGTGCAGTGGGCACTGCCATGCAGTGGGCACTGCCATGCAGCAGACTGGGCACCACCATGCAGTGAGCTCTGCCGTGCAGCGTGCTCCATCCCAGCCATGCTGCAGCAGCGCGCTCACCTCCCCTCGCTGGCGTGGCACTGGCACAGCCCAAGGCTGCTGTGCGCTCAGAGCAGCACGGTCCCACCAGCAGTGCCCTGGCATGGTCCCACACCCCACACGACCAGGCAGCACTTGAGAGCAGGCACACGCTGACCATCCATGGGGGGCAGCAGCTCGTAGCGGTGGTGCCCCCTGGCCCACACCCTGCGCAGCCTGCCCGTGCACCCATGCACCCGTGCCGCAGGGCAGAGCCTCCAGCCTGGCCCTGCGCAAAGAGGCGCACCGCCGGCTGGCCAGCAAAAAGCATCCCCCCCCCCCCCAGCCCCATGCCTGACCCCTCTCCAAAACATTACGCCTGCACGGAAATCCCTGCTAGGGCACGATGCGGCTTTGGGCCCAGGACAGCGAGCGGCTCCGGCAGCATCGCCCAGTGTCTGTGCAAGGGAGGGGAAAACACTCCTGTGCTTCCCATCGCCGCCGGTTTATGGAATCTCGTCAGTTAGATACTGCCAGAATTTGCCCCAGTATCTTATTACTGAAAAGCTATGGCAATTTTCCTTCAATAAACTGAAATTTTAGCACTGGGCACAGCGAGGCCACAATAGTTCTCACTGCCAAGATGTCAAACAACAGGGAGTAATGAGACCGGCTGAACGGCCAAAAGCCTCCTCGAGGAAATCGCGCTACACTTGAAACGCAGCCGAACCGAGGGCGACAGCAAGGCACGCTGGGAGCGCAGCAAGGATTTCCTTCAGCTGGCCCGGGCGCGTGGCCTCACCGCCACGGAGCGCGCCAAGGTCCAAGCATCCCTGGTGCACGTGAGACGCGCTGTGCCGCGCCAGCCCCTCACCGAAAGCACCAACACAGACTAGAAAACAACATCTCTTTATAAAAAAGGGGGGGGGGGGGAGAATCACATTGTAATGGAGTAAGTCAGCAATTTTAGTTAAGTGAGTATTGATACATGGAAGGAAAAGCATAAAAATAAAGAACAGATATTAGATTTGAAAATAAATGTAAGTTGTAACATCAGAAACAACTGCTAAAATAATGTAACATGAACACGCTGCTGAAGTTTGCTGGTCAAAAATAAGAAGGATGCTGAACGTTTTCACAGTATCTGGAGCTTTTGCGCACATGGAAGAGGAGGAGAAAGCCGACACCGCTTTTGCGGGGCCGAGCTCTTCATGGAGGCGGCTCTGGTCCGGCACGCTACTCCGGCTGCTCTCGCCCAGCGTCCGGAGAGAGACGGGGTGCATGTCACTCCAGGGAGAGCGAAATGAGCTGGACCCGTTCTCCTAGAGCAACTTCACGTGGAAACCCCCTGCCTCTGCTTTGCCAGCGCAGGAGCCGCTGGAAGCGGAGCACGTCCACGCTAGGGGTGTCCGGCGGAGCCGGGCAGCGCCCCACGGACACCCGGTCCCCCAAGGTGACCGGCGCGCAAGGGACTCGCTCCAGCCTCGCGGCACCTCTCCCTGCTTCCAGTCACCTTCCTACGAGGGACTTTGCCGGCTCACCCAGCAAACGCCCACTCGCACCGTGAGACTCCTGCCCTGCCCCGAGGGAACCGGACGGGGTAAAACGCTCCTTTATTTGACCACGCTGAGACATTTAGGATCTGCTTCCACATCATGTTTCTTTCCTAGAGTATGGGCTCTGTTAACCTTCATGCTGCTAATGGTTATATCTCTGTTAGCCTTTAAAGAGCGTAAGATTATTCACTGAAGTAAAAAAGAAATCATTCCAGCTAGAGCAATGAAAAGCCTTCTGCTTTTGTTCACTGCCCAGAGAAGGGGGCTCTTTACAATGCTGATTTTCACTAGTCTTTTACATTTTTTCTTTCTCAAAATGTCCAAACAGAAAAAGGCTCCCCCGCCCAATTTGCCACACTTTCCTAAATTAACACTCTAAAGCTACATTAAAACAAAATTTAAAGATACCTTAACCACCTACAAATAATGTGATGTTACATCAAACACATTTCTTTCAGTGCTGTTAATTTTACCAAAAAAACTCCATGTACAAAGAGAGTAGCAAGGAACTGGAGTGATGCCTAATCGTCTGCCCACTAGATCCCTGCAGAAACTGCTGACAGATCACAGAGCAATTTAGCAAAAGAACAGTAAAATTACTATCCATGTACATGGATATTTCCCAAATACCTTGTCTGAAATATTACATGCAAATCTGCTCAGCAGCTCTGATCTGCTTTCCACGGACCGATATACAGAATCAGAGGTGTGTTTAAAGTAATCGATACAGCAACTAGTAACATAGTTATATTATGCTTTAAGTAGGTAATCACAGCAATAAATTGCTCTTTCCCCAGGTCAGGCCGAGGCGCGGGACTTGGTCTGGGCGTGACAACGAGCAAGGCTGCAGCGAAGCACCTTGCTCGCGGGCACGCTCCCCGCCGCTCCGTCCGCGCAATTTGTGCAGAAAGTGCACGAGCAGGACGATTGACGTTAGCAGCCCCCACGCCGTTGCCCGCAGCCGCAGCGGGGATCCGGCCTGGCTCCGCTCCCCTGCCGCCGCACCAGGCTTCGGCTCAAGATCCACCGGGGAAAAGCAGGCGGCTCGGAGCAGCAAACGGGGCCAAGGCTTGACAATGGCTCTGCACGCACGTGAACTGGTTTTCTCCTTGATTTGCTATTTCCTGCTGAAATACATTCTTTCTTAAATTCCAAACCAACAGCCCGTTACGCAGTACGTCTCCAGAGGCGGCCTCCAATTAGGATGCCTCCAATAGGCATCTCTCCAATTGCAGAAGCAGCCGCTGCTCGGCACGGCCAGCGGCAGGAGCCCCGGGCAGCGCTGGGCACCGTGGCCACGGCACTGGCACACTCGTTAACCAGCTTCGGAGCTCAAAGCGTGCCGCTTCCCTACCCTGGGCCCTGTGACTTTTTTTTTTTTTTTTAAGTAAATTGATAAAGTACATTATCTACAATGATTAATTTTGCATCAAAGAAACAACACTAGTACAAACGGTGGCCTAAGACAACCCCGCGGGATTTTCTACGTGTCCTAAATGCAACGCTCTTTAGGTTTTAAAACATCGTTCAGAGCTCTTGGCTTCTTCGTGAAATTTGTCTGCCATAAAGTCTGCAGCTCTATCTGCATGTAGGGAATAACCAGCCTCCCTGAGCTACAGAATAATTAATTCACCAGCTTTGAGGGGGGTTGGTTTAAACCTCAAAAATAGGGATTTGTTATTTCACTTAACTCCAATTCAGCAGGATTATGTCAGACTGCCTGATATTTATTCTGCTAGAGTAATCGTGATTGATGAGAATCATGAATGGAAGCAGGATAGTATAATTAATGTGGAGCAATGTGGGTCTATGGAAAAGAGAGCTTGCCCAATTAACAGAATAATGAGTTTCAGCTTGGTCGATAAAGGTAATCATTTGGATGCAGTATTCTTTGTCTTCCATAAACTATTTGACCTCACACTACATGACATTTTGATTAAGAAAAAAAAAAACCCCAGAATGATACAAAGCAAGTTGTCACACATCAAATGGATTAAAACTAGAAACTGATAGGTCCCGAAGCGGCTGTAAAGAGGGAATCACGGAGACGATGCATTTCCCGTGGCGCTCCACTGGGACCGGTCCTTGGCCTTCTGCAACCTGATATTTTGCCAGCAGCCTGAAGAAACTATAAAAACATCACTGGTAAAGTTAGCAAGAGACACAAACCGGGGAGCCGACCGCGAGCGCTCCTGAAGGCCGGCGTCCCAGGCTCGCCAGCACACACCTCCACGCGGCTGGAAACAAGGCACCTGCCCAGGAGCGAGGAAAGGGATGGGGACGCACGAGGACGGGGACATACGGCCGGAGCCCGGCGGCAGCCAGGAAGGGCTGGAGGAGCCGCGGGCGGTTCCAAGGACGGGGAAACGAGCGCCGCAGGCTCAAGGAGCTTGTTCAGTCTCATTCAGCGGGGACAAGCATCCTCCTGATGGCTATGAGACCCCGTGCTGAGAGTGGGGCTCTCCGTCCAGCAGAGCAAGAGAGCACGAGCATCCTGTGGCTAAGGCTGACACTAAACAGATTCAGACTAGAAATAGAGTGATTTTTTTTACAGTGAGGGCAATTAGCTATTGGGAGGTCTTATCAAAGGTTGTAACAGATTATCCATAACTCATTAATTAACTTTTATCATCAGGATCAGATGTTTTTCTAACAGACTGGCTCTGGTCCAAGCAGGACTTAATCTAGGGCAATCCTGCAGCCATAAACACAAGACTAAGACAGGTCACGGGGGTCCTTTCCGATCACGTAATCTCTTGCGGTAACGTCACACCCCTCCACCTGCCCTCTTTACCTGATAGTTGATATTTAAATGAATTTACATATCCTTACAGCTATAGGTCTTTGGATATTGCAGATGTAAAATAGCTTGTGACCTCAGTGACTAGTATAAACTCGTCACACTTGCATACGCTGGCGCTCAGGAAAATGCCGGTATGGGGGAGGTGGGAGGGCTGGGATCTGCGAAGGAAGCGCTAAAAAATAGAGGGTCAAACAGATGGGATTCGGGCTCCAGCAGCCCCGCGCAGAAGGAGCGAGACCTGAACCGCTGCGCCCGGGGCTGTGCAAGGTCCAGGCCAGCAGCACCCCACCGCCCGCCTCGTCATTTGAAGACGGATGGAAACGTTGGGCAATCAGGAGACTTCATCTTCTTCATGAACTTTTTGAACTCTTTGTTTTTCTTATCCCACTTGTAGATGGCCGTCAGCAGGTACTGCGTCTTCACCTGGCGGCCCATGATGAGGAAGTAGTGGCTGAGGTTGTCCAGCTGATGGCAAGGGCAGTCGGCCCCGTTCTTGAGGAACAGTACGAGCTTCTTGAGGTTTTTCTTCCTGATGGGCCCCAGCTTCAGGGCCTTTCTCTTCCTTGGAACAATCATTTTATCCCCATTCTCCTTCTTCACTTCCTTTATGGTCATCTTAAGAGCTGAAAAACAAGACAGAGAGAAGCGAAAAAACAAAGCGACTCCTGAGCAACCTTCATTTGCACGGAAGGCCTTCTTGCTGGTGGCCAGGCAGGACGCCCTAGAGCCAGGGGGACCCGGGCGCCCCGTCTCAGCCCCTCTCTGCCCAGCTGCAGTCACCCACCACCCTGCACCACTCCGCGCCTCTCCGCTCCTCTCTCCCAGCCCCTGGAATGACTTGGACTGTTGATCTGTCTGCATGGTGCGCCTGGCGAGAGCTGCTCCCAGGAATAACGAGACCCTCGACTAACCAGGCTGGTGGAGATGACCCGGCCCTCGGGATGCGATACAGAAGTCCTCCCCGACTGGAGCAGAGCCGTCCCCATCCCCATCCCCATCCCCATCCCCAGGGGCATAGGAGGGCAACGCATTAGCACCCCCCGTTCCCTTTCCTCCCCTCCACAAACCATGCTCAGCCCTTGCTGTTCAGCTGCCGCGGCGCACTCCTGCTAGCAAAACGTTCGCTGAATAAATAACCGATTTCCCTGCCCTAGGAGCACTGAGAAGTTCCCCAAAGAGCCACGGGAAAGGTCAACGCAGCTTCTCAAACGCTTGTTTTCAGTCACGCCTGCCACTCAGGTGTCTGCGAAACAAGTTTCCAAGCATGGCACATCTCTGCATTGAGCGATAAAGGTCCCTTGGAACGAGCCACGTCTAGAGGGGACCTGCTGCCTAGGCAGGACTGCACTGCTCCGACAGCGGTGCACGGAGTGGGCGGCAGAGCACGCACCTTCTCCAGGAGAGCGGCAGCTAATCCAATACCACTTCAACGGAAAATATTTTCCTCTTTGGGTTCAGCACTCTGAGTTAATCGCAACCCGAATAAAAAAAATAACGTTCCTGTGCCGTGACCATGAAGAGGAATTTAGTATACATGGGAAAAATGATGAAAATATGTTGTACATTAGAGTATCACTTCTGTGCCATTTGGCTCTGCCTTGTTTTGGGGGAAAAGCACATATGGCCAAAAATCACTAACATATTTCCATCATTTGGGAGTTTACTTCAGAGCTGCAGATAAATAGTGCTTGGATAGTGATTAATTGCTGTCCCTTTCTGTTTGATTCTCAAACGCGTGTGCAGCAGACAGCACTGCAAAGCCTCTGGATCCGGCAGGGAGGCGAGTCCCCCGCAACGCCGCTCCTCGCAGCCCTGCTCCGCTGGCGCTCGCTGCACTGAACACGCGCTGCTTTCTGGACGGCAGCGCTACGCGCCGTTCCAGACACAGATGGCAGCAGGACAGCGCGATGACAACCCTGCACAGGCAGCAGGGTCTGCGCATTGCCCTCCTGCTCCCAGCCACTGCACTGGCAACAGGAGTGAYGGTATTTATCTGCTCGCGTGCCAGAAATATCTGTTGCGCTTGCCAAGAGCCCTGTTGTGTTATACTGTTACTGTACAAGAAAGTAATCGAGGACTGGAAACCTAAGTGAAATTTTTATTCCATCTGTTTTCCAAATTCAGGATGTTTAAGGAGCTAAAGAGATAAAAGCTTTAAGGAACTAAAGACATTGAACCAGATCAATTTGCAATGGATCTGGAAAGCGGCGCAGCAGGTTTCATGCAGCTCTAAGCTCCATGACATAAACTGGGCAGCAGCGTCCCTCATTATGAACCTCAATTTCTTCATCAGTTCTGACTTTGAACCCTTGCACTAAGCACAGTGGTTTCCAGTGTAGGAGGAACAGTATAATACCAGTAACAAGAGACTTTCTCGAAATGGCTTGTTTGCAAATTGCTTTGCTATGATCACTGCAAGCTCCCTGGCAGCTAGCGGAGGCGTTGTGCTGCTCCAGCGTCACAGCACCTGGAAGGCAGCGGGTCTGGCAGCCCCGCGCCATGGGAGCTCACCGCCGGGGCAGCTCCGGGGGGCACAGGAGCAGCCCGGGCAAACCGTAAACCCAGACGCTGCTAAAAATCTGTCCAAGCCCCACTTGAGCAAAGCAGCATACGGAGCCAAGACCAGATAGTGCCGAGGAGAACTGCCGAGGTGGCTGACAGGGGAAGCAAACGATCCCGGTTAGGATTCTGCTGGTGCCGGCCCTAACGCCCTTCGGCCGCCAGCAGCACCGGGATGCTGCAGCGCTGCCCAGCTGCAGGACTGACAAGTTCCTGCTGCCTTGCCGTGGACTAGGTAGACACACACGAGCGAAAAAAGGACGTTACAATGACTGCTCAGTTTTTTGCCCTCCAAGAGCCACCAGATGCCCCGGTCCCTGGCTCAGGCCACGTCGCTGGGGCTCGGAGCGCTCCCGGGGGCCAGACTCGGGGCACCCCGGGCTGTTTCGCAAGCAGCCGGCCCAGGCACAGCTCTTGCATTTTCCACGTGTCAGAAACGCAGTGCCGAAGGGCAGTTTCATTCCAGGCTGTGCACCCAGCTCTGGGAGCACAGCACCGCAGCGGGAGACGGGCCCCCAGGGCTGCGGCGTTCCTAAAAATGAAGGATTTGGCAGGGGGAACCGCGCAGCCTCGCCTGGCTCGCACCCCCCAACCCCATAGACACCTCCGTGCCGGCAGCAGCGGGCAGGGAGAGGGGAAGGCTCGTGCGGGACGGACGCGACCTCGGCTTGGGGGCCGACAGCTCCCTCCCACAGAGCCCTTCCGGCCCCCGCGCCGCGCTCGGCATCTCCTGCTTTCCCGCTGCTGGGGAGCGCTGAGCCCCAGGACGGGGCAGCTGAGCCCGGGCGCCCCACGAGGGCTGCGACGGCAGCAGAGCATTTCTGCACCGTCGGCCGCCGGGACCCCTGCCAGGCGAGGCGCTCCAGCCAGGGTCGCCGCAGCACCGGATCCATGCGGAGCAGCATGCGGAGCAGCACAAGGAGCCGGGCGCAGGGGCCCCCCAGCACAGCCCAAGTGCCGGGCCCGACCCTCCCAGCCCCGCTGCCGCCGCAAGCTCACGGCGCAAGGACCAAACACAGCGCCACCGCCCTGAAACACCACTGAGACGTCCGCAAAGGGGCTGCGCACACCGGATGGCTGCTGGGACCAGTCCCCCCAGCATCCTTGATCCAGACAGCACCGCAGCACGAGCCAGCCCTTCCTTTTCCCAAGGTGCCGTCCTCTAGGACTGATGACCGGAGCTGGCTGCGAACATCAGAGCCGGCCTCCGACGCGCACAAGCCAACAAGGCCGGAGCTCAGCCCAAGACCGTGCCTAGCAGCGGCACGGCCGTAGTGCAGACCACGGCACGGCTGCCCTGGTGCCTGCAAGACAGGCCAGCATCAGCGGCCCCATCTCCTCCACGGTCCTCCTCTGCCTTGCACTTTCCCCTTTAGGTTTCCTTTCGCTCCCGGGTGCCCAGGGAGGACATGCAGAGGGAAAGCCATCGGCTCCAGATGCACAGCCACCACATCATGAGCCTCAGTTCCCACTGGGTCAGACCCTGCTCTTTAAGACAGTGTGCGCTCCCGTCAGACCAGAGCCAGGAATCTGGCCCCGACTACAAATAGCTCATATCAGATCAGAGCATAGCTCTGCTCTCTAATGCAGAGAGACCAGTGAGCAGTGAAGACATAAAAATGTCTTTTTTATTTCTGCTAACATGAAACAGGATATATGAAAGTGTTCGTTCACTCAGACCGAAATTAGTTTGGGCAGCAACAGCTCCAGGAAGAGCAAAGGCCTCACAAAGTTGGTTGGGGTCCAATCTGGCAAAACGCATTTTGCCTTTCATCCCTTGCTACCATTCTTATTGGTATCTCGACCGTTCCAGCCTCCTAGTACCATCCCCAGCACGGGGAAAAGGAAACCCAGACTCCTGGGCAAGCTGGGAGCATTGCAACCCTGAAGCCAAGTGCCTGCCTACCCACCCATCAGCACCCTTTGCTCCGTTGCCTTCCCCATGTATTTCCAAGGACTGTGCCATACTACATGTCCTTCCCGTTGCCTCGGGCTGGCAAGTGCAGGGCACTCGCATGCAACCAAGCCACGACACCAGGGTGCACCCACCACCAAGCAACCCGATAACTCAGCATGGCTTCATCGCTGCAGCACCAGGAGCCTCTCCAGGCTCAAGGAAAGCATCACCTCCTTCCTCAATACACACCTTTTTCTACTTACCCACCACAGGCCAAGAGTCCAGCAAACCCCTAGCTGCCTCTCCCCACCGCAGCTTTCTCCATGCCACAGGGCTCCCCCAGTTCGGCCGCCTGCTCTTTTCCCAGAGGCACTTCTTCCACTTTACAGACTACTTCTGCCCCAGCATCGAGAGCATCACACTTGTGTCGCTGCCAGGGGAGGAGATGCGTCAGACACTGGAGTCTGTTTATTCGTCTTCCCCAGCAAGTCCAACAGCTGTCAATCTGCCCAGGGAGCACGCTGGGTGAAGCTGCACATGCACACGAGCCGTCCCAGCAGCCCGCATTGCTCCCAGGTGGAAATCGCCCATTGCACCCCTCCGTTTCCTTTCCTATTGCTTCTGCCCCAACCTTGAGCCCCAGGGCCTGCTCCTTGCCCTGCAGCGCGGGGAGCAGAGGGCACAGGACTGACAGCCCTGCACTTGTCCTCAAACTCGGCTCCGCAGCTCCTCTGTGGCCTCTGAGAATGACAAGGGAGAGAGGGACGAAGCCTCCCGCAGCAGCGCGCATCCCTCCGTCTCACCTGCAGCTGGATGCCCAGCGCAGGCCGAGGAGCCATGGGGCTGCAGCAGCAGCAGGGCACATATGGGCTCTGCGGGGTGCACCCAGGCACCATCCCAGAAGTTGCACAGGCAACTTCCACCCATCCAGCACAGCCCAGCTGAGTGAGCTCTGAGTTGTGCAGCTGCACCAAGACCACTGTGCCCCCACAGGCACCTCCAACCCCTCATTTCCAGCATGCAGCAGCTGGGGATCGAGACCCTGCTTCTGCCACCTTCCTGCATGCATGGACAGAGGCCCCACTCCAGCACCCTGAGGGGCAGGGAAGGGAACGCGAGAGAACGGAAAAGCTCTGCTGTTCCTTCAGCCTCATTGCTCCTCCCTTTAGAAATCACCCGGAGAAGGAAACCTGCCAGAAGACACATTAGGGCTGTAACAGGAGAAGGCTGTAGGCAAGAAACTGTCAGTCAAGGGAAAAAATAAACAGCATGTATTGATTGTACCGCAGTCTCCAGCGCAGTGAGAGCCTGTTCAGCAGGATCCACTCAGACCCTGGAGAAAGGGCAGAAACAATAAATAAAATCACCGAGAGAGAGAGAGGAATGAACTCCAGGAGACTGCAGGGCCAGCCCAGCCTGCACAAAGAGTAAGAAATAAAACCTGGATGCAGCCCAGGGAGGCCAGGCAGGATGCTGTGGGGGCACAGAAGGGCGATCTCACACTTCATCATGCATCCATCACCATTCCCAGCACATCGGAGCTGCACCAAGACCTGAACTGCAATTAACCCAAGCGTACCCAGCCCAGCCACTTCTGGAGCCCACCTGTGCCACCGCTCGCTACCACCATCTGCTCTGCAGGTCCCAGCCCTGCTCCAAACTGCAGCGACACTTCTGCCACCTGGTCCAAGCCCTCAGCACCCGGCAGGCGGACCTGGAACAGGGACTGGTCAAAGCAGCACCCGTTCATAGCCAGAGGTGTGACAGGATCTCTCTGCACACCACAGGGACAGGGACTGCTGCTACAGCAAGGAACTGAGCAGCAAACCAGGTGCAACACTGGGAAGCCGCATGCAGAGATCCTGGGGTCAAACACTTGCTCGGCTTCAGCCCCTGGGTCACCATCGCAGTGATATTACTCCTGGGCTGCTGCCAAGGAAGACTTCCCTGATCTGTTGCGAGCAGCCCCTGGATGAGCTTCGCATGCTCAGAGGACGCTCAGCAGCTCAGCTCTGCCCCTCGCCAGCAGAGCACCTCTGCTCCAGGCACCTTGCTGAGCTCTCGCGGGTCCCAGTCTGAGCTCGGCAAGGTGTCTGGACTGGCAGGGAGCTGGAGGGTAGACAGCAAACCCCGCTGATGAGCACCCACGCTGTATGTCAGCAGGCCCAGCTCACCTGGCACAGACGACGATGCTCTGTGCAACCCCACAGGATTAAGCTCTTGGTAGAGACACACACTGTGGTTCCTCACTGCGGTTCCTGTACGTCTGGGAAGCCACTCAGGATTCCCAGCTCTTGGCTGGTGCCCACCAACCCAAGTATGTGGTGACTTAGAAGGCTCCTAGGTGGCAGCTGTGGCCAAATCTGGCTTTCTCCCCCCTTGGCCCTGCTGACTCAGAGAGCTTGGGCTGCTAGAGAGAACATCTGCTTCCAGACCCCAGGAGTCTTTCCAGGTCCTCTTTCTCCCCGTCTTTGCTCCTCTGCTCCCCAGTGACAGCCCAAGCAGCCACCCACCGTCCTGCCCTCAGTCCAGTGGGGAGCAGGGACATGCACCAGGGACTGCGCTTGGAAGCCGAGTTTTGCCAAAACACCAAGCCACTCTTGCATTATCTTTCATTTTCACCAATATCCGCAACCACAGGCAGTGGGGAAGGCTGCACTGACACGTCCCTGCTGGAAGTGCCTGAAAACCTGTTGCGTCACCAGCGAGCAAAGAACAGCCCTGCTCTCGGCAACCTGGAGGATGCACGCCGAGCTCGCACAGGGACACACTCTTCTTTGCCAGGGCAGCTGCTCACTCCGGTCCGTTTGTTTTTAAGCAACACCACAGTGCTCTCAAAGCACCAATACCATGAAATGCCTTGGCACACTCGGGAAAGCCTGGAATGGGCTCTGATCTCCTCGGCAGGGGCTCTGACCTTGCTAATCGCACAAATTCAGCTCGGCCTGGCTATTCCTGCTCTGAAAGGAGCTGCCCAGCTGCRTGGGCCCAGCAGGGAGTGGAGTTCCCCCAAACCACATTCGCCATGGTTCAAACAAATGCAAATCCAGAGTCCTGCTCACCCACGAGGCTGGCAGATCCCAGCACCCCTCCAAGCACCAGCATGTTGTCCAAGCCCCCTCTCCTGATCCAGGAGAGACAGACCCCTTTTCCTTACAGTCTTCCTGTGTTCACAGCTGGATCCAGCTCTCTTCTTTCGCTGCCCTGGAGACAGACACTGCTCCTGGGCTGGTGCACAGCTGCTGCCTCCCACCCCGGCACAGCCCCACATCAGCAGTGGGCAAAGCACTTCTCACCTCGTCTGCAAAGAGCCATTGGGACGCAAGTGAAACTCACGGTAATGCTATTGCGGGAATCGGTGCAGGAACAGCGGGTGAGCAGGACCCACCAACAGCTGCCCCTCGCAGCACGCGTTAGTTTAAACATTTATTGTACGTGTCTGGCTTTGATGAGGATCTGTAACCTGTCAGTTGCCAGTGTTTACCTTGGTGGATGTGCATGAGAAACCTCAGTCTGAAGGTCTGGGAGTTTATTTTAATGCCAGATAAACAGCTCTCCTTGAGAAATCACCCTTATGACAGTAACCCCCAAAGACTAAACAAAGATCCAAGGGCCATGCACACTGCTTTGGGAAAGCTTCTTGGAGTCAATTCCTCCTCAGCTGGCTGCTCTCCGGGGCAGGGACATCCCCAGGACTACCCTGCGCTCTTCTCCCTTTTAGGGCACCGGCAAGATCTCCCATTCCCGCATGTCCTCTGTGCCAGGTTCGCCAGCGGTGCCAGGGACACACCAGGGACAAAGACGGCTGCTACTGGCTTCGTTTCAGCCGCTCACCAGCTCCCTTATGCCGAGGCAGAGGGGAGCCGGGCGCCAGCTCCTGCCACCCTGCCACGCGGCCGGCGCTGGATGCAGGACACAACCTGCCAGGGCCACCGAGTTACCAGGGCCTCACTGCACCGCTTGCTTGGCTCCAGCCTCCCAGGTGCCTGTAAACCGGGCACATCTGGAGGCAGCATTAACCGTACCCGGGACTTCTGCTGGGTGGAGAGGAGAAATACACTGACAGTAGGAAGAAAATACCAAATGCAGCTGCATGAAACCTACACCACTGTAAACCCATGCAAATGAGCTTTTCCACTGCTCTTTATTCTGGTGACAAGGGAGGAACAGGGGAACAAAAGGATATCCAAAACACAACCAGCTTTCCATTGTGAAGAAAGAATGATGGTTCACATGCAGCAGACACCAGCTGTGTCCTGCTCAGCTGCATCTAGACTTTTCTACAGCAGGGAGGTCATCTTGTTGTGAGACGAAAACCTCTTTCTGAGGCAAAAAGAGAAAGCAGCAGTGGGAAGACAGAGGAATGGGAGGAATCTCAGCATCAGCAAGAGCTCTGACGTGTTTAAAAATAAAGTTACATGTTGGATTCTTGCTGATCCAGAGAACAAAGAACAATCCCAAGTTACTTACAATGGTTGGAAAAACCCTCAGACTCTGCTCTGGCAGAGCAAATGCACAATTCTATATAAAGCAGGGGGAACGCACTAACGAGGGGGGCCGATAAGTGCGTTGATGCAGGTACAACGCCTGACACCAGGCCTGAAGCGATGCCTGCCAGACCCAAGCGCCCGCACACCTGGCTCAGAGCCGGCAGGTCCGTTCGCAAAGCTGGCTGGAGGCAGAAGGGAGAAGGGAGGTTTCCATGAAAACCTTCACCGCACTTTGGTTAAGCAGGGGGACACACAGAGGTTGAGGTCTCCTGCGTTTCTAACTCTGCCGTTCAGCAGTGCACAGTAACCCTACATCTGCCTGCTCGCTGCAGCCCTGCCCCGGGAACCGCCTGCCAGGAAACATTTCCATCCTCTGGACTCTGTCACCACAAAATTTCTCAATAGTCAACCTACCCTGCGGGCAAGTCCATGTCTCAAGCCTCTGTGCCGAGGCTGTGAATACTTCTGGTTTGGCTTCTCCTCCTCGTTGTGTAACCGTCCTGGTGCATGGGGAGGATATTTAGCAGCAGGGGCTGATGACAAGCACGCGGTTAAACTTCCATTTCCCTTCCCAGCATTTGCCCACCAGCAGGACACCGCCACAGCTCATTCAAGTGTCTGGGGACACGACAGGTATTACCGGACCCGCGTCTGCAACGGGGAGCTGCTGCTCCCACCTACCACTGCTCCAAGAGCAGGTTTTGGAGCCCAAAGCCCCTGCGCTGCATCGCCGCCACCCGGGCATGTGTCCCTGCCTGCCCTGCCCAGGCGAGGTGCACGGTTGCAAACACTGCTTGCTCCATGTACCATGAACTTTCTAATCTGCCTTTTATTCCTCTCTCAGCTAGGGCAAGCGACAGCCCCCCGCGGAGCCCCAGATGGGGTCGGCGTAGGGGCCGGCTGCCCGGCAGAGCTTGGGGCGCTGCCCCRCACTGCCTTGGAGTGGACAACCCCACGGACGGTGAGCTGAGCATCCCCGCTCCTCGGCCAGACCAAATTCGTGCCTCTGCTACCCGATCCGGCTGGAAGTAGGCGCATTCCTGAGAAACCATTATATGGGTGTTCCTGTTGATGCTTTTCCCTGTTGGAAAAAGTCTGCACTGAACTTGGGACATTTGGCATACCAAACCCGCAGGAGAGTGGGGAATTCATTTCCAGCAGAGAGGGCAACACACCAGCACGCGGAGCAGGTTCGGGTTTGCATAGCATGCTCTGGCACAGGGCGCATTCAAGTGCTAATCCCTGAGGAATGCACACCTTGTTCAATATGCTTTTAATAACCTTCCAGGAAAGTTACATACACCAGCAAGGATGTCAAAACCAGTTAATTCTGGGTTTGATCTGAGAAAGCTAATATTTTTCTCTGTGATATTTTTTTTATGAAGTTCTGTTTACCTATGATTGTCTGACTCACTTACTTAGCCATAATGCATTTAGGACACAGCTTTCAAGTAGCTCTGCAATTTTTCTCCCCCTCATTGCTCAGCCCTAGCGAGACAAGGACTGGCTTCGGGTTTTGTTTTGTTAAATACACCTGGATTTGACAAGAAGAGCGTAATGTTGCTAGAAAGAAACCCAGTGGTGCAGGCAGTCTGGGGGAAAGGAAGAAGCTGGTTTGCTCACTTCTCGTTGAGAGTGCAGCGAGCGTCCAACCCGCACATCGCTCCTGCCAGCGCACAAACCTGTGAACACTGGCGTTCAGTTATGAACTCCCAGCGCCTGATAAAGAGCGGACATCTCCGCTTCTGCCCCGTGCCCGGGCTCAACCTACCACCACCTTCCCAGCCGCTCAGGTGAAGGTTTCTGGTTTTCTGTTCCCTGCCGGGGCCAAAGGCGGCAGCAGCATTTTGCAGCCCGCGGTGTTTCCTTTCGGCTGGGGACCCCACACCTGGGGGCCTCGTCCTGCGAGAGGCGTTTCGCCTGGATGGGGCAGGACAGATGTGCAGAAACGCTGTCCAATATCCGACGGCACCCGGGGTTCCCTCCGCTGAGGGTCGCCGAGGCCAGGCACTCGGGAAGCTGGCCGGGACCCCACAGGCTTCGATGCCAGATGGTCCCTGTCCCCGTCCCCATCCCCATCCCCGTGCCCACGCCGCGGCACACACCTCCGCGGGGCAACACTGACATCTAGAGGCACGCTGGCCGCCGGGAAGGACCGCGGGCCACGCGCCGAGCCCACACGGCCTCCCGCGCCCCACAATCCCCAGCCCCTTGCACAGCAGCTCCCGCGTGCTCCACCAGCTCCGGAGCGGGCATCCAGCCTGCCTGGAAAGCACGGGGAAAGGCAGCCGGCCAGGAGCGCGCCTACCCGGCGTCAAGCGCCACCTCCTCCACGTGCACCCGGAGCCCCGCGCGGGGAGGAGCCGCGGGAACGCTTCCCTTACCAAACTCGCTGGCGCACAGGTGCTCCACGATGGCCTCCGACTTCATCTCGTTGTCGCACGGGGGACACACGGTCGTTCCTGGCAAGGGAGAGGAGAGAAGAGGCGATGGGGAGCAGGCTCCGAGGCAGCAGACGCGGAGCCTGGCTGCCAGCCAGGGCGGCCCCGCTGCCCTGGGCACCACGGGCGCACGGGGGCAGCCAGGACGGGTTCCCGGGGCTTCCCACCGGCGGCGGCAGCCTCGGGCATGGGAACCCCTGCAGATGCCTCCACAAAGCGGGGAGCTGCGGTGCAAACCAAGGGGCTGCTGCCACCTCGCCAACAGCACGTGCAGCCTGCAAGCGCTGCCAGCACCGAGGAGGCCAGGCGTGGGCACCGGCGCGGGCACTGGCAGGCAGCTGCCCAGGCTGATGGGCAGCACTGCCAAGGAGCGGGGTTTTTGGGGCGAAGCCACTCCAGGGGCCCAGTCCACGGCCGGCGATGCCCCTGCACCACGTGTCGTGCCAGCCGGCGCAGCGCCAAGCCCCAGGGCACAGCTCTCCGGGGCCGGCCGGGGGCCGCCCGCTGTGGCAGGGACTCGGGAGCAGTGCGGCCGGCTGCAGGCTGCCCCCCGGCGCTGCCCCCCGCCTCCGCGTGGCCACGTGAGGCCTCGCTGCTCCTGCGCAGGGGACAGTGGCTCCGCTCCCCAGCTGCCCACGCTGGTGGGCGCCCTCCCCGAGGGGACACCAGCCCGGGACATTGCACTGGGATCCATCTCGGCAGGAAAGTTCATTTCATCCAGAGAATAAGAAACCGTTTCCAGGTTCCTGTCTCCAGCCAGAGCAAAGACCACCCAGCAGCACAGACGTAGATTTGTGCTACTGACGGATAAATTTATTGAGCTGGAAGACGCTGCTTCTGTTCCCGGTCCAGCAGGACGGAGGGCTCTTTCCCACACAAGAGAGTTATTCTCGAGGACTGCGCTGCGGCGCAACATCTGCTGATTCCCGCGTGCAGGAGGAGCGCTTCCCCCCGGCCGCGCAGCGAGGCTGCGTGCCTGCCGCGGTGCTAGACAGGAGACGGGGAGCGGCGCCCCTGGCACAGCCAGGCCCCCGGCACCACCGGCAAGCAGGGCGCTGCCACGACCTTCCCGGACGCACTCAGGTCTCTTCAGTCGCAGATGCCCCACGGGGCTTCAGCCGAGACACTGTTTTTTTGCTGCGGCTCGTTTCTCCCCTGCTGCCTGTCCTGTGCCAAATGCTAATTCTCAGGGTCATGCACCATGTCTTTATTAATCACACAGGCGGGACAACTGGCCGTCCAGCTGCCCCGACATACGAACAACTAACAAGGTACAAGGTGTTCTTTGCAGCACCCGAAAGCCAATGATCCCACGCTGGGGCGTCTCTGTACCCAGGAGACAATGCAGTACAGCTGGAGAACAGCCTCTTCCAAAACCCTAACGTGCAAGAGCCACGTCTCCTATCTTAACTTACAGCAACGCAGACAGAAGCAAAAGCCAGCCTTTGGGGATGTGGCGACGTCCCCAGGACTTTGTTTTCAAATGAGCAGTCAAGGAAGATCTCCATCCAGGCTGCACATTTAATGAACTCCTGGTGCGGAAGCAGGGATGCTGGCGGAGGGTGACGGCCCAGCGGCGTCTCAGCTGCAGCGCCCAGAGGCTGGCTGCTGTGCCGAGACCACCGCGAGCCCACAGCCCCCGGCTGGGATGGGGACACCAGTGACGCATCGGTCAACTGCGGCAGCTACCACCGCACGAAATGCCCTGGCGCGCCTCACAGCCCGCCTTCGCACCAGAGACTTCTCAAGCCTCCGTGGGCCAGATAAACCACGCAAAAGCCACCACAGCATCCCCCCAATGAGGTCTCCCTGCACCCACAGCCGGAGGGAAGAAGGACTCGTCTGTTCCTTGGTGAACAGGCAACGCCGTGGCAGCACGGACAACCGTGGCCCCAGGGCCCCCAGCTCCGGCAGAGCCAGCAGCAGCGCTGGACCTGACGCAGTGGGAAGTGGCTGGTGCCAATCCAGCACCGCCAGCAGCCACCGCCGCAGGTTCACGGGGCGCCGCATCTGCCCCATTCCCACCAGCAAGGCAGCACATCCAACAGCTGCGCCGCTGGCGCATCTTGCCGACACTCCTCTCGCCACGGAAAACATCTCCCCGGGCTTTGCAGAGCAGCCCGGGCAGGGCGAGCGCTGCCAGTCACCCGGCGCGGCAGGAACAGCCCTGCGGGGTGCCTGGCCCCACGGCCGCGCCAAGCCCTCTCCCGAGTGCAGGACCGAGGGCACCAGCCGCAGGGAGTCGCGGCCGAGCGCCGGCACCCAAGCGGAGTTGCCCGCCCCCACCAGGCAGCGGCACCGTGGGGCCCCAGGTGCCACCAGCTCCAGGGTTGCGCCGCGGGGCAACTTCGCCTCAAGCAGCAAGGAAGCTTGGGGTATCCTGCAAGCAGCCGGGGGTAAAGACTGGACACTGTCTCTTACCCTGCAGCAGTTGCAATGGGGCCCATCCTCTGCACTCAGCAGCTTTACGCCAAGCACAACCCCAGCCCGTTTCCAGCTTGCTTTTCCCCTGCTGACCATTTTCTAACACACGGCTTTAGAGCCGGCTTATTCCAGGGGCAGGAAAAGGAATGTGTAATGCTATATTAATCTGCAACTCCCCTGATGCATCCTGTGGGCCTGCAGGCTTTACCGCCTCATGCTTAAGGAGAAAGGAATTCGGCAGGTCAGCTCTTTGAGAGGCAGAAACAAATTCCAATTTTAAGGTGTTAATGGGGAAAAATACTGAAAGGGCTCGTTCTTATTAATGCCCAGAGAAAAGGGGGGACACTGCTGGGTTCTGACCCTCTTTAAATCAACAGGAAACACAACCCAGTGCCTGAAATCTAAGGGGGCTCCAGGAGTTTGCGCCAACAGCAAACCGTGCAAACAGGCACAACCCATGCACAAGCTCTCTGCAGAGCCCCGAGCAGAGAGGGCCCCCGCACCGAAACCTGGGGCTGTACCGCAACGCACACCCCTGCTCGCTCTCCAGGATGCATCGCTTCTCCGCACGATGTGCGTGACTCGCAGATCGGTCACGGTGCCAGGAGCTGGCACACAGACTGCGCTGCCTCTCACGAGCTCTGGCCCCGTTTTACTGTCCCAGAGGCCACGTCCAGACCTTTTGCAGAGCATCAGCGTGGGAGCAGCAGTGCAGGAGAACTCGCAGCGTTGTTTTAGATTATAGCCATGGCTGCAATTAACTTCCAGGCTTGCTCTGCTCACTCTCAGCTGTTCGGGGCACAAGAGTCACAGCACACAGCATATTTGGTAAAGGGAATCCGTTTCCCTATCCACAGATTATCCGCGGTGACTGCATGTCAGATCCCTCTGCTGCAAGCCAGTGTAATGTCACAAAAGCCAGCACACCTGAGGGCAGCAGGTCTGGCCTAGACGATTACCAGAGGGCCTAGCCTTCTCCCTCGGAAGAAGCGTTTTCTAGCAAGATTGCTGGTCCCCTCTCGGACCAGTGCTCCAGGCAAGGGGATGAGCACAGGGGGCTCAGCCTGACCCACCTCTGGGGCTCCCCGTGCTCAGCTATATCACGTGCAATAGTTTCTCCTACAACTGGGCTGCCTGAAATACTTACAAGAGCTAGGGGGATGTAAAGATGGATGCATAAACTTCTCTGCTGAACATTCAAGAGCATTCACATTTGTACAAGAATTTTAAAGACTTACTTTCTGTAAACATCTTTGCAAACAAATTGCTCATTTAAAAGTGCATGGGACATAAGATTTGTGAACCCTATTTAGCAGATGTTGCATTTATCTGAGCGGCTGCGATATTTTCATGCACTACTTGCCCAGCTCCGATTACTAATTTGTGCTTCAAGTGAACTGTAAATGCACCCTGAAGCTTGTGCAGAGTAAGTCCTCTCTGCATCCCAAACATGAGGGGGAAGAGACCCACAGATGTTTGAAGCCTGAGCTGACGTGATTTTTTGTACTGAAGTCATTTTAGCACTGCCTGTGAATGACACAGTGCCCAAATACTGCGTGGATGAGACGTCAGCAGCACTAGGAGACAGCAATATTGTCCCACCCCAATGTTGCTGTCAGGATGGTCCAAAACCTCAGCGGGAAGTTAGTTGTTCAGCTACACTGAGAAAACAAAGCAGATGCTGCTCACTTCAAGGACTGTTCCTGACTCTTGGGCAATTCATGCCTCTAAAACAAATGACCAGCAAGCAGCCCAGAGTGCAATGAACCTGGAAAGGGGCAGCTCGGGAAGCAAGCAGCTCAGTCCCAGACTGTCCCAGGAGCACTCTTGGTGGGAAGCCCCAGGGGGAATAAAAGCAACCGTTGTACACGCATGCACAATGCAATGGCAGTCTTGACCAAGGGACTAAGTTCACAGAGGACAGTGATTTTAGAGCCTGCCTTGAAAACAAAGAGCTTCCTCCAGCAATTGCATGGGTAAGCATGAGCCGCTGTTAGAAAGCCCGTGTGCCTGCGCTGCCGTTTGCTCCATGCGGGAAGAGGCTGCACCCCGGGAGCAAGAGCACCCCAGCCCTCACCCCTTGACACGGGAGCGCACGTCACACCAYGCATCTGCCCCAGAACCCACTGCCGAGACAGGATGGGGAGCAGAGGCTGCCTGCACATCCCCAGTGAGCGTCAGGAGTCACGTGTGCTCCCTGCCCAAGACACACCACTGCTCCCGAGCCGACTGCCTCTGCGCCGCCAGCGCTGGGTCCCTCTCGCCCGCCCCATCCCGTCCCGTCCCGCCAGCCCCTGCCGCTGCCCAGCACCACCTCCTGCAGGCACCCCCAGGCACGCCGCCCCTCAGCACTCGCTCCTATGCAAAAACAGGGAAACTAAAGGATAACTGGAGAACTCCACGAAGTACGAACACCGCTGGGAAAAGCGGGGTAATACTGTGTAACCCCTCGAGAGGAGGGACTCGGGCCAGTGGGGTGAGGGTTCTCGGCAGAGCTGAGCATAGTCTTTGTTTGCTAAAGGTAACTGCGCTCGAGCAGCCTTTGTAATGGCAAGCTGCTCTTCAGACAAGCTCCGGACACACGGCACGTAAGTCACTGGAGTTGTTCAGCCTCAAACACGGCACCACCAGCCCCGAGCTCCTTGCAAGCGCCTGCGCTTCTCCCGTCACTAACACGGAGCCCCTGTCCCTTTCAAAGGAAGCTCTGGACACAAGGCGGGTGGGCTGAGGGGTAAAAAAAATAAAAAAATAAAAATAAAAATAAATCACATTCTCTTTTATAATTCCCTGCCACCTCTCTCTACAGATATTTTTCTTGCCAGCTTTTCAAAATGCTTTAAGGTAGGATGGGTGAGCTTGGGCACTAGGGCATTTATTTTTTTTAAAAGCTTTAAGCAACAAGCAACACTCGTCGTACCTCACTGCAAACAAGCCAGTCTAATTCCAGACAGACTTGTTGAATATAATCGAAAAAGCCAAGAATCACTTCCACTTGCTCCATTGGTTTCTTAATAAGTCTCTTGTCCCTGTAAGCCTGCAGCACCCTCTCTGGGATGCAGCCCTGCAACACGCTTTCTAGCACGCTGCCCCTACCTGAGGGGGTAGCACTGGTTTTCTGCTCTGCGCGCAGCCTCCCCGCCGAGGCTGCGTCCTTAGAGCGGCTGCCCAGAGCTGCTCGGAAAGCGGGGCACCACCATCAGCGTTATCTGCACCATTTATTCAGGCCAGGCAACACTTCCCGTGCATGGGAACGCATGCCCTAGTGCTACAAAGCAGAGAGCTGCAGTGCTGCGCGTTCACCTCCCTCCACGCGCCGGGAGGCTGGTCGTGGCATCCGAGCCCGTCCCGGGTTCCTACCCACAGAGGCACAGTGGTCATACACTCAGGTGGCTTCCCACCCCGGACCCTAGCCACGCGCTAAGGGCACTGTGCAGGCAGCATACCCTTCCAGGGACAAGGCGCACACAGCAGCTGCCGCGCAGGGTGCTAGCGGAGCACGTGTTCGAGGCTGCCAGTCCTGCCGGCAGCTGGAGGAGGGACTGCTCCCGAGAAGCAGCGACCAGGTGAGCTGTGCCCTGCCGCAAGACCCTTTCTGTCCAGCACAGCCTCTCCTGTGCGGGTCGCTGCCCTGCCACCCAGGAAAAGAGGTCAGGAGAGGGGCCGTGTCTCCAGGTGCGCATCTTACCTTTGGGCCTGGAGACCTCGGTGGCATTGGGAGCCGTCATTGCAATGCAGACATCATCCTGGGGAAACTGGTCGCACTTGAGCATCTCTGGCCAGAAAAAGCCAAAGAACTGCATGACAGGCTCACAGGAGTCACGCACGGCCTCGCAGAGCCAGCGGCACGGGTAGACCGGTCGGTCCAGGCACACGGGGGCAAAGAGGGAGCAGAGGAAGACCTGGGTGCCCATGTGGCAGTTCTTGTTGAGCAGCGGCACCCAGCTGCTCGCCTGGTGCTTCACCTCGGCCATGGTCTCGTGGTCCAGCAGGTTGGGCAGCACCATCTTGTCATAGCCCACGCTGTGGCAGAGGCGCAGGTCAGCAGGGATGGCCACGCACTGGTGCGGCTTGGTGTAAAACCGTCCGCCGGGGTAGGGGCCCAGGTCGGACTGGTAGCTCACGTAGTCGTACTCACTGGCCTCGCTGCACGCCAGCAGCCCGGCGGCCAGGGACACCAGCGCCCGCAGCACCAGCGCGCAGCTGCCCCGCGCCCGGCCCATCGCTGCGCCCGCCCGGGGCTCTGCCCGCCCCGACGGCGGCCCCGACAGCGCGGCTGCCGCGCGCTCCTGCCC
>NW_020450868.1:264241-290799 GCF_003343035.1 Apteryx rowi
GGGCGGCCCCAGCCCCGGGCGGCCGCGAGCGGGGACTCGCGGGGTTCCCCCCCGCCCCGACGGAGCCGCGCGGCCGGGGCTGCCTCAATGCGGGAGCAGCGCGGGGTGACGCCGCAACCGGCCTTTTCCCACGTCCCTGCGGCATCGACTGCCCCGAAGGGGACGTGGGAATGTGCCCCGCGGGGCACCGCGCCGGCCGGGTCACACCGGCGGCGGCGGATAGGTGCCCTGGGCAGCCAGTGGGAGTTTCAAAAGCACCATCAAGGTCCCCTGGGTTTGGCCACATGAGCACAGTGGATAACCCTGCTACGTGCCTGCTTCCTCTGGGGGCACCGAAAGCCTCTCTGCCTCCCGTGCGCCCTGGGGATCAGAGTCTGAGCGGCTCTGGGAGGCCCAGGCACCCTGAACGGTTTTTTCAAGGTTGCAAAATGTTTCTGAGAACCTGGACTGGACCCTGCAGACCTCATTTCCCTATGGACAAATTCCAACGAAAACTATGGTATTTGAAAAAAAAAAAAGAGAGAGAGAGAGAGAGAGAAGGAGTAGGTCTGTTTCTTAAAGAGGTATTACACTCTAAAAAACCTGGCTTCAATCTTCAGTCCTGCCAGGGGAGCTGAGGCTGTGCAACAGCAGCGTCCACTGTTCCCCCATCAGTGCCGCCAGCCCCTCACTGGAAAACAGCACAGGGTAAAGCAGAGCAGCAGCGCTGCCTGCCACAGGCCAGCGCTTTCTGGAGCTCTGGGAAGTGACGGCTCCAGACAGTTTTGCAGGCCAAGAGCTGGGCTACAGCAAGTCTGATGGCTTGCAGTTGCAGTCAGTGCCTCGCCCTGCAGAGCCCACGACCAGCGTCAGCATGATCCCCGGCCAGACTGGGCTTCCTCCAGGGAGCCACAGGTCACGGGAAAATCCAGCACAAGGTGATACCAGCATGTTTCCTTACCTCAGACTGGCCCCCACTTCTGTTTCAGTCTCAAATGTGACTGTTGCTTAAAAATCCAGGCTGGAGAGGAATCATCCAGCCCTGATGTGGAATGGGATGCCAGGAGAAGCTTGTCACAGCATGGCTGTGTTGGAGAGAGAGGAGAGGGGAGAAATCAGCCTTGTTCGCCCCAGCAGGATGCCAGGATGCAAAGCACTCAATGCTCATCAAAGCTAAGAGCTAAATGCATTCAGGGAGGTGGCAGCGAACCTCCCTGGGTGCCAGAGCAGACATACCTTGGGCAGAGCAGGGTGCCTCTCGGTTTAAGCCAAGTAGAAGGAACTATCTCACTCTCCATGAGAACAAGATTTATCCATCAAGTAACTCTGCCCCGTGTACCCAGGCATCCACGTCCCAGTGAGTTCTCCTAAGCTCCCTCCTCTGGAATCATACAAAGCTCCTGTTACTGCTGCTGCCTTTTGCTTAAACAGCTTGTGCTATTTAATACAGGAACTACACCTCATTGAGAGGTAAATGGAAGAGGCTCTGCAGCCTGGAAGCGTGAAAGAGCCACTTTCACCTGAGGCCTAACAGAAGAGAGAAGCCAGTTAGCACTACTAATGAAGTGGAGAATTCAGCAGTAAACAAGAGAATTCGTCGCCATAAGGTGCCAGTAGCTGAATGAAAGAGGCAATTGGACAGAGCAGGCCCTCTCCTGCTTCTGGGGCTCAGTAAATGGTAGCAAAGTTCTGATCACTGTTTGCACCAAGAAACAGCTGCAAAATGGACTCTCATCCCATAGGAAATTATGACATCCCAGAATCTGCTTTTGCCAATTTAGAAGCATTGAAACATTTTGGTTTGAGATTGTAGAATATTGCAATGTCTAAGTAGCGTGACACAGCATGGTACGCAGAACAAAACACTGATCTGCTTCAGGACTCCTTGGCTGAGTTTCTTTCAAGAACCTTTACTTGCACACGAGTGCTGTGTTCTCACGTATGAGTCTCTGGTCCAAAAGGCAGACTCCCTTCTCTTTTGGGGCACTTGGAGACCAATGTATGCAAGTAACTCCCCATTCTTGGTTGCAAGACCATAAGAAAGTCTCAGGGCCTCTCCATTTTCAGAGCAGCAAGGAGCTTAGCCATCTGACTTGTTTTACTTGGCTGTGCTACAATCTTTTTATTCTAGGCTGAACAGTGTAATAGAAACATCATAGCTAGGCAGGCAAGATGGAGACTTAGGAAAGCTCTTGTTCAAGAGCTGGAGAGCTCTCCAGAAGTGACAGCCGTAACAGTGCAATAAAACTACAGTCATGATTCCGGTTATCCACAGCTGAGCAAACACCGCAGGAAAGGTGAACGGAAAGGAAAATGTCCTCTCATGGTCATTTCAGGGACAACGGGTGGTACGACATGCCTGGAGCATCCCGCACTGCTGACTGGGCTGGATGCAACCCTGACACACGGTAGAGCAGTTGCTGAGGTCCAAGTGCTGCCCACCAGAGTTCAGCTTTCCTGATCCAAGGGGGAAAGCTACAAGACTACAAGGTGCATTTTGGTTGCTAAACCCATCCACGCTCAAAGCATGGACAGTTCTTGTCCTCAGCCCAGGGAGAGTCTTTGCTGCCTTCCCTCTACTGTGTTTGATATCCATGTTCACAGCAGCAGCACCTGTACAGGAATCCAAGAGTGAATCGCAAACTGAAGCAGAATTGTCCAGCAAACCATTTTTTCTTTAAAAGACAAACAAACCAAAAAAAAAAAAAAGAAAAACCACAGCTCTGGTCTAGACCACTAAATTGCTTAATACACTGTGTAAAGCCCCTTGAGTAACAAGCCCAAGACAGGCTGCTTTTCCGACAAACCCCTTCCAAGCTGGGTGTTGACTTTCCTGAGTGAAGCCTGTGCAGCCATTCCAGTTCATAATTATGTAGCCTGCTGTTTCTTAAGCCCGTACATAGTCTCTAATGTCATCATTTAACTTTGCTTTATAGCCATTTATTGCTGGCTTTCCCACAGGGACTAACATATTCTTATTGAATAATGAGATGCTTTGCAACATGCACAGTTTTGGCTATCCAAGTCATCTTCTACCCTTTGAAAAGCCCAGCCCTATTAACCGTGCTTGTTTCTGGCTCCGTCATCAATCCCTGCAGTCTGCAGGGCCCAAGCACGCTGCCATCCACCGCAGCTTCCTCTGCCAGCCATGCCCAGCCGGGAGTACTGCTGTCCTTCGTGCCAGACTGCTCCAGGCACGCGGCTTTGGAGGGACCGGCCAGGGCTGACGGGCCGCTGGCACCACTGTGCCCTCACGCAGGGAGTCGGAGAGGCATCACCGAGCCAGAAACTAGAGTACAGCAGGAAGCGATGCAGGAAGACCCGTAAAGCCCACGCACTTGGCCAGTCATCGGGCTGTGCCCGGCGCAGCACACTGCCCCGGGATCGCAGGGGAGCCGCCGCTCCTCGCCGGTCCCCAGCAGCGCGCCCCTCAGCGCCCACCCTGCCGGCGCGGGAGCGGGCCCACGCCTGCCCATTGCCCCCGCTGCCCGTGGGGCCGGCCGTGGGGCGAAGGAATGCGCACACCCTCGCGCCGCTCCGGGGGCACCCGCGGGCCTGGGATAATAGAATATATTAGCCCCGGAGCCCATTCAGCCTCGGGCTCTTTACAAACAATGGCTGCTAACTGAGCTGATTTTTGCCAAATGACTGGCTTTCGTGCATGAGCAGCAAAGCGGAGCCCCCGGCCGGGTCCTGCGCGACAATCCAGCGAGCGCTCTGCCCAGGGCCCATTATTTTACTGCTGGGTTGGAGGGCATGGAGGAGTCACGGCCTTGCCTGCCCTGGCATTTCTTCCCCAGTTTCCCACCGCGGCACTAGCCCCATCTCAGCCCTGACAGAAGCAGCAGCGATGGGAGAGCTGATAGCAGCCAGCCTCAGGCATCCCGTATCCCTGCTCCAAGCAGCGATGACGCAAAAGACACCGACGCTGGTCTGCGCCAGGGCTCGTGCAGCTGCACCGGCGGGAAGCATCCGTCTTGCGCTCATCCCCCGGGCGAGGAGGGGCAGGAAAGCGCTGGTGGCAGCTGGCCACCTCCTGCCACGTCCCAGCACGGGGAGCCAGCTACGCCACCCCRCCGCAGGACAGCTCCCGGAAACCGCCAGGGAATATTTGCTTTAGATTAGACGCCCCCTCTGCCAGCAGAGAGCTGATAGCCCCGGCTGGGGTCACGCTGCCGAGGAGGATGTTAGTTCTGCTGTGTTTGTTTTCTGTTTTTGCTCAGCAGATAGCTCCGAGGTTTCAATAACACTGATACAGCCAGGAATGTCCCCTCGCCCCTTGCAACGGGGGGGATCTGCGTGTGGAGGTCTTGCAGCTGTAGCAGCCCCCGCTGCCATCCCAACCCGGTGCCGACCACGGCCTGGGTTGGAGACGACACTTACCCAAGGGCTAACCCGCAGCTGGGTTGGGATCACAGCACTCAGCACTTCCAGCCGGTGTCTCCTGCTAGTGTGAAATTAGCACCATTAAATTCTATAACTGAACACAATCAGCAAAGGGTTTACTAGCTGAGATAACATATAAAGAACTACAACAGCTAATGCCTTCAGCCCTGCTGAAAATTCTGACCGTCTGCCCCTAATCCCAGCAGAGAACTGATGGCAAATATTTACAGGGGCTTATAAATATTTATCCTGTAATAACTCGCTGCATTACAGCACATTCTTCTCCACAAGGCTCAGCATTACCCTGGACCAGGTGCAGGCTGCCGAGAGGGTCTGTAGCGTATATAAAGTACGTCTGAATAACATACAGCGAGCACTGGAGTTCAATAAAATAGTCAGCAGCTGAGCTGCTTGCGTGAAATGCGCTGCAAGTCATTTCTTACCCAACAAAAGAAAAATGTGGCTCGGCAGCACAGGTGTGCAGAGACCTTGGTGTGGGTGAAAACTCCTTGCCCGTTGCCAGAGTAACCTGGGGACGTAGTGCAAGTCACTGGAGAGCTGTAAATCATGCTACGGGGCTAATGTGATGGGGCCTCAGCCCGACTCACGGCGCCTAAGAGCAACCCCGCTGCGACTTAACACACACGGGCACTTGACCGCTTTGATGAAGAGCCTGAGAAAAGTGAGGGCTCCAGCCCAAACGTGCCAGGAAGGGAGCTGGAGACCTGCACACCAGGAGGAACGTCCGTCCGCACGCTTCTCGCTCTGCGACAAACTTCCCCCGGATCCAACCTGCCGCACTCCAGAACTGGCTCTGCATGAGGCGGATGGGCAGCAGCGCCTCGTGGCGTACTGAACCCTGAGCTGCCCTCTCCAGCCGTGGACACCTGCAAAATCAGCAGGAATCGCAGCAGGACCTTTGGTCCTGCGGACTCGGTACACTGAACACCAAGGACCGCAGGCTCCTTCACGGGTATCTGCTCTGGGCACCAGGTGGGTATGTGAATAGTCCCAAGGGCCTGCAGGGATCACCAGGTCTCTGCCTCTAGGGAAAGCCAGGCTGTGGCTTGGGTTTTTGCAAGTTCCTCTTTGAACCCTCCATAGCAGGGACCAGAAAATAAATGGGTTCATAATTTTTCCCTGACTTACCCCTAATGAACACTTCTCTCTGCTTCTCCCCGACCTTGCTCTGTGCTGAGAAAGGAAGTGGAGGTGGCCCCGGAGCTGGTGTCCGGAGCATGAGCCCAGAGCATGAGCCAGCAGCGCGAGCTGCCTGCGCCAGGGCGCTGCCCGGCCGGCACCACGCGGCATCGCTCCCCCAGCGCAGCTTTGCAGCCCTGCCGCATGCTCGACTTGCTCAGCGGAGAAGAGAGCCTGGAATCCATGTTTTCTTGTGTTGTTGTTTCACTTGCGGGGAGGCCAGATGTTTATCTTCCCCCTAATAATTTTTTGAGCCATCCAGCCATTTATTTATCTTTTTCATGCTTAATGATTCGCAAAAGCATAAATAGCCTGTGGTTTGGAAACCATGCTAAAATCTGAGGAGCATCGGAGATGGAGTCTGAACAGCATGGAAAGGCTCCATTGTGTATATTCTAGGTTGCTATTTTCTTAACCCTGTCTCATTAAGATGGATGGAGTTTCTGCTTATTAGTAATTTGGCAAGTTCCTCTTTGTGTATACTCTGCACTTCTCACTAATGATGCTTTGCTTCAGTGATTAACAAAAGAGACTTCCAGCATAGTCAGTGAAAACACAGCCACGCACTTGGGGCACTCGGTGGAAACCCAACGATCTGGAGATGTGGTTTGCTGAAGACAAGGAACTGCAGAGAACCCAGAAAAGGAAAAGCTGCTGATCATAAAACCTTTTCTGACATTCAAATAATTTTGACCTAAGGACATTGGTTCTTTGATTTACATGCACAATTGCAGAACTGACAGAGCCTAAAACAAAGTGATTCAAAGCCCGCACACTGCTGTTCCTAAAATGTGTCCGATGGAGATGAAGTTGGCACAGCTACTGCCTGGATTTACAGCTGGCCATTAAAGTATGTTTACAAGCCTTTAGTACAGTGTACACATCTGGTAAATCATTGATTGAACAAATAGCTCCTGGTGTCATGCTCCCTCTGTCAGCTTTTTCCACTACTACGTTACCCGGTGCGGAATCACCCGCTCCGGACCCTGTTCTCCGCAGTGCTCGGAGCGTCTTGCAGGCGGGCGCGTGCAGGCGCCGGGCGAGCAGCGGCGCACAGACCCAGGCGGGTTTGCACGTGCCGCCAGGGGCATCGCTGCAGCCAAGCCGTCACCGGACGCAAAGTGCCCTGCAGGTCTGGGCGCTCCCAGCTGACGCGCCCTGCCCCAGGGCCGGGAAGAGGCGACACCTGCGGCTGGGCACACGGCCGCAGACCCCACCAGCGGCCGGGGCGAGGGGCCGAGGTGGAGCCCTTCTGCTCTGCCCACGGCCACACGTGAGCCCGTGCACGTGTCCTGCTGCAGGGGCCGGATCCACCCGGCACCCGCACGCACCCAGGGCGCAAAAAACGCCATGTCCGGTATTTCACTCAGCGCCCTGGTGCCGGGCAGCAGGAGGAGCTGCGAGCCCCCGCGGGCAGATCTGCCACGGCACATTGCACCTGTGGCAGCATCCAGCCAGCGGTGCAGCACTCAGTGGCCAAGCCCTGGCTCCGCTGGCCACGGAACCAGGCAAAGGCCAAGGGGGACGGGCAAGGCACGGTGCAGAGACGGAGCCAGTCCCGCTCACGCATGCAAGCCCTCCCGGGAGCATTTGGGTGGCTGGACAGACAGACATGGGAGAGTGGGACTCACTGTCCCAGTGTGCACGGCAGCGGGGACACGCGTCCCACGGTCACATCCGCAGCGTGGGAGAGGGCGGCGTGGGATCTGCCACCATCTGGCTTTACTGCAAGCCAAGGGTGCAGGGAACGCTGCCAGCTAGAAACAGCGCTTGCAGCTGAGCTTCTGAGCCCTCCTTTACCGTCAGGTCTTTAGAAATGCACAGGTTAACCCCTGCAACGGGAGAAACCAGAGTTGTGTGCAATGCTGCAGGGGAAGTGCTGCCGGCATCGCACCACCTTGGTGGCAGCAACCGTTTGATTGCTTCGGCCGTGCAGCAAAACCCCGGCTCAAAGGCCACCTTCAGCTGCTGTTAGAGAAGAGCAGGACAAGACGAGATCCCCTGGCCGGAGGAAGACAGACACCGAGGGGGGGAAGCTGCAGTGCTGGGGGAAGGTGAGGGCAGGAGCTCCACGTCTCGCTGCAGGGGCGAACGGAGCTGCTGCAGCCCAGCGCAGGGAAAGGGAGATGCTGAGAGGCCAGGTGCAAGGTAGCCGTCCCCCCTCCGCCCCCCAGCTGCTGCCGGTCCCAGTCCCAGCCCGCCGAGCGCTGCGGCAGCCAGAGCCCAGACCCTACCGGGACCAGGGGACCTGCAGAGCATCCCCAAAGGTGGGAACTTGCTCACGTGCTCTCCTGAATAAAAACATCTCAGTTCAGCAGGAAAGTGCCTGCCGGGCAGGAACGGCCCTTTCCCGGGGCTGGGAAAACCCTTTAAGCAGGGGCTCTGCCTGCACAGGATGAGGCCAGGCATCCTCCCTCGTCCCTCCCCATTGCACCCAGCTGCTGCTGGTGTGGCCTCGGAGAGCGCCTGGAGAGCCTGGCTTGAGGTTGATTTCCTGGGGCACAACAGCCACCAAATCTCTTTTTTTTAATGGGCTGGCAGTGCATTTGGGAGGGAGAAGGGGGAAATGGGCTTTTCCTTCCCCCATAAATAGCTTTATGGAAGATTTTAAGAGGGATTTAAGGAAGAACCTCTTCACTCCCTCCCCCCTGCTCAGTTGTGCTGTGCAGTTTAAACCCTTTGCGGAAGGGAATTAATTAATGCAGGCAGCCGAGCCCAGAGCTCTGCAGCGGCCCGTCCTCGGCACAATGGAGATCYGACTTTTCCTCCCCTGCCTGAGAAACACATGCCCAAAATCCAAATACATAAATTTTTTCTAACCTAATTCATTTTCTAGATTGATGGAGAAAATCCATAACAAATATTTATGACTTTGCAATAAATAACCCTCACAGAAGTTACAAAGAGCTCTGGTGAGTCTCAAGGTAACTTTCAGCAAGCTCCAGGGGTCAGGGCAGATCGGGAGACTAAGCCTATAGTGTTTGAGCCTGCGGCTCATCTGTTTTGAATTATTGGTATTGCTCCGCAGAGCAGCGCTCTCAATGGCATAGCTGTGCTGCGATTCCTTGCCATATTTTATTTCTATGGTGGGAGAGAGGCTTCAATAATTATTAGCTGTGCTCTGTGGCAGCCAGCGAAGAGAGCCGGCCAGGGCGAGGGTGGCTGGTCTGGGTGGCGTCTGCAGGGAGACGCAGCATGGCGGAGCGAGGGTCCGCACTGCCACGAGGGGCCCGGGCGCCAGCTGGCTAAGGAAAAATGCTTGCAGCCATTTACCCCTTTTTTCTGTTTTCCCATGGGTTCCCCTCCTTCCTGCCCGTGCCAGCCCCACCGCACAGCCAGTGCTGCCTCCGGGACTGCTGCCGACCCGTGCCGCAGGTCCGTGGAGCAGCTGCCAGCTGCACTGCGGCAGCCACCAGCCAGGGCTGGGCAGCACATCAGCACCGCAGCGTGGTTGGGCTGGGAGCCCCGGCCCTCACCCGCGCTGACACCGACACCACATGCCTGCAGCTGCACTGAGCCCACAGCCACGGCAGCACCGTGTGCCTGCAGCCGTGCCAAGCCTGCAGCCGTGACGAGCCCTCTCCTGCACCGGCACCGTGTGCCCGCAGCTGCACCGAGCCCACAGCTGCACCGGCACCGCTCCCCGCTTTCAGCTTGGAGCCCTTGGGAGGGACGGGGACCGGCAGCGGCGGCGTGGCACTCCCGGGACGGCTCCGCTCCGGGCTGCCGCGGAACAGGGTCAGACGTGTCTTCTGACCTGCGACCTGCCGCTTCCCTGCGCGCCGCAATTATCTAATACAGCGCTCTCCCGGCCAAGTACAATGGGACAATTTGTCACTTCAATTGTCTGTCAGTCAACACTGAGGCCTTTTCAACGGGCCAACACATGTTTTTTGAGAGCTTGTCAGCAAGGGCTGTCTCGCCAGACACATAACCATGGAAAATGGGACCTTTGTTAATGCTGGTTCTTAGAAAAGTAAATCCATTCACTTTCCTTTTTCATGCCTTCAGTTTGGAATTTGCACAAGAAGCTGAATTGCTCCTGATCCCTAAATGATTGGTCAGAGGATTTGCATGAGGAAGCAGAAATTAATTATTCTTTTCTTTTCTTTTTATTTTCTGTAATTGTGTGTTTAGAAATGAGATTACATTCTCCAGCAGCACGAGGGGCTTGGGGGGGGGGGGGAATTGCTTTGCATTTGTTTAGCTCCTTAGAGCTAAGATCACCTAATCGTTTCAAGCATTTCCTAAGATTCCCTCTCTCTTTTTCTGCTTTAATGACTCCACAAAGATTGTGCTCCTTCCCGGGCAACGTTCCTGGTGGCAGCGGCAGCGCGCAGCAGCGGGAGCAGGGTCTGTCCGCAGCCACCGCGCTCGCCGCACGCCGGTGGGCTTGCAGGGCAAGCGTCTCGGTGCTGGCCAGCTGGGGCGCCGCCGGGGTCCCGCTGCCRGCGGGACATGCTGGCCCTGCTGCTTCCCCCGGACCACAAGTGCGGTGCGGCCCCGTGCTCCCGTCCCTCGCCCGGCTGTACGGGAGACCCCGGCCCCTCCAACAGCTGTGGCCCTGGCGCGCTGCGCCGTCGCTTCGTGTCCTTGCTGCACGAACTGGCTGCCGACGGCTGTGCTGCAGAGAGAGAAGCAGCCGAAACAGGGTCCCTCAGAAACTGTAATAAGGTAACTGCGCTTTTCCCCACGGCCGGGGGGGAGAGCCTCCCCAGCRGACCGCGGAGTCTGTCTACCAAAGCCTTGTCACTGCCGTGCTTTTACATGGCAGCTCCCTACAGCTTTTATATTTTGCACAGTCACAGACAAAAAGGCTGATGACCTTTTCAATAGCAGAGATAGAAGCTGCTAGAAAAAAAAATCCATTTTGGTGCTTCTAAGAGCTACCTTCCCTTTTCTAAAAGTAGTACTCTTTTGAAATTCCCACTTTCCCTGACGATGCATGTGTGGAACCATATTCCTAAAAACTTGATACCAGATGGATACCTCCATTTTTAGGTGTTCACCATTTTCTTAACCATGTTGAAAGTTCTTTGTTTTGGGGCGTACACGGGCTATTCTATTTGAAAGCATTGCAGAAGTGCTAGAGGGCCCCGACTCAGCTACAAGCCCGCACGTGAAAACGTCTCCCAGTCCAGCTTCCCAGAATACCACTATCCAAACCTAATTCAAACCATACAGGGAGCCCTGACTTAGAATCTTTCAAGCCTATAAAACGAAACAAATTGGCTTTGCAAGCATATCTCACAATCTAAGCTATGCCTGTAAAGCGGATTTGTCCCCTTGGATCTCCCCTGCGTTTGGTGGCCTGAAAGACCCTTTGTTCCAGGGCTCTTCCCTCTCCTTCGTCAGCCCCATGCGGCTGCACCCGGCTGCGTCGGGCCGGAGAGCTTCGCACCAGCTCACAGCGAGGGCTCACGGCCTGGCGCGCCGCGGGGTCCCAGCCCTCGGCAGAGCGGCCTCGGCAGCCTCCCCCTGCACCACGCGGCCACAGGCCACCCCGGAGCAGGCACCGCCATCTCCCTGGGGCACCGCTGCGCCCTGCGGCGCTGCTCCCCGCGATGCTGCTCCCCGTGATGCTGCTCCCGTGATGCTGCTCCAGCGATGCCACTCCCTGTGGCTCTGCTCCCCGCGATGCTGCTCCCTGCGGCTCTGCTCCCTGCGGCTCTGCTCCCTGCGATGCTGCTCCCGTGACGCTGCTCCCCGCAGCGCTGTTCCCCGCAGCGCTGCTCCCTGCAGCGTTCCCACCAGGAATCCCGCCAGAGCCAAGCGAGCTTCACCCAGCAAATTGACACTTGGAGGTTGGAGCAAAGGAGATCCAGCCTCCTGCGAGGAAAGGAGAGAAGAGGCTCCGAGCAGCAGCGACATTTGGCATTTCCCAGAGGCAGGATCTGCAGCTTCTGGATCACAGCTGGTTTGACTTACAAATAACAAACACAATCCTGTTCTTTGCGCTTGTTTTTCCTTTGTAAAAACCGAGCGGGATCCCCACTGATACAGGTTCAGATTCCCTTCCCCAAGCAGTGCCAGAGGGTGGGAGCCGCACTGCCCGCGCAGCCCGTCCCACGGGAAACCTCCCGGAGCAGGGCTGGAGGCCAGGGGCCGGTGAGCAGGGCTGGGGCTGGACCCTGCCGCTCCTGGGGCCATGGGGACCAGCAGCGGGGCCACGGCCGGGCTGGCGCCACGCTCCCTTCCCTGATCCCGGCGCAGGCAGGCACCACACTCTGCTCCCGGCCTCCGCCAGCTCCCTGACCCTTTCCCAGCCCTGGGAATAAGCTGCCATCCTGTCTGGGTGGCCTTGAAGCAATGGCTCGAGCCACGTGGAGGCTGGGCAGCCCTTGGAGAACGCTGCCCATGACGCAGGGATTGGCAGCTGGGCTGCCCAGACCCCGGCTTGTGCACACCACTCCTTCCTTAGGGGTGCGTGCACTTCCATAAAACAGCGTGATACATGAGTGCATTTAAATTTCCCAGCTTGCAAATATGCTGCTGCGTGACCTTCACGTGTGTGGAAGGCCTCGGTTTGGTGCAAGCACAGGACGGGTTTCCCTCCTGCATTCGCAGCGGGCGCAGGCGAGGACACGTTGTCGAAGGCACGGCTCCCAGGAAGCACAGCAGCGCTGCCAGAAGGGGCCGAGACGCTTYGGGCACTGCTCGGCGGGCATGCAGCTTGGACACAGCGCCTAGCTCTTTCCTTAACAGCATAATTTACTACCTTTCTTTATGATTTCATGCACACATGCTATATAATTTTAACAGGGTTATTCTAATTCACCATCTTTGAATAGGAATAAGCCTGTTAAAATTATGAACTACTTGTGCACGGAATCATAAAATGCTCTAATGCAGTAAGTGGATCTTTTAGAAATGGACAGATTATGTGACTAACTTTTCCATGTTCAGCCTTCATGTTAACACAGCAAACCTTAAAGATTCCCAATGATTATAGTATTTGCCATCTTATCTATTCCAACAATGCAACACTGGATGTGTTAAAACTAATACTGATTAAATTCCATTTATCTCCTTTCTTGATTCAGGTTTTCAGCCATGGAAAACTATATTCTCACTTAACACTTCTGGGCCTGTCAGAGGCTGCAGTCTCCACACAGGAAAATGGAGATCTATTCTTACGCTTGCTGGGAAATAAGCTAAACAACTCAGTCCATCAAATGGTTGCCCTCAGTTCTTAAGTGGTATTTTTAGTATCTGATCCTAATCCATTGATGTCCACGGAAGCCAAGCCTTCAGGCCCTGACAGAAAACAGAAAGTTTTGGTGCTGGGACAGAATCTATTTGTTTGTAACTATTCTTATGTTATCCATCTTCAGAGATGACCAGATATGAGACTGAACAATTGGCACATTTACCCAATTATAAAAATTCCACAGAGCCATCTCCCATGTAGTAGCAATTATATTCCACTGTGAGGGCTTCAGCATTTACTACAAAGGCCAGTGGGATCTCAGACACCCTGAAAACATATTTTTTATGTTTTTATAAACTCTAGTAAAATTGTAATTGGATCAAACTTTGCATTCAAAAGCACATTCTTTGAGAATATTTTATATGCACATAAAACATCTGAGAAAATGTTAACATTATGATCTTAACTGTTTGCACATTGGAACCAGCTAAAGGTTAGGAAAACGCGGTCCATCTGGTACAGTATTTCAAGCAGATTATTTCTGAGCACGTTTCCTGCAGAACTGGGTTTGGTGGTGGCGCAGGAGCCCTGCTCCAAGGGATTACCAATGCGCTGCGCCGTGCACACCAGGATGCTGGGCGCATTGTCCGCAGCAGGAATTTGTCTCATTTATTTTCACCACACTTACAGCTGGGTCCCCAGAGAGGGGGCAGCACCCCGCCGCGGCGCAGGGCGTGGGTGCTCCCAGCACGCGGGGCAATGCACCCCCAAAGGCCACCAGCGCTTCGGAGGCCAGCGCAGGCCACCCTGAGCAGGTGAGGCTGGAGAGGAGCCGGGGGGGCTGCAGTGCCAGCAGTGCCCACGACGCGCGCTCCGCGGGGCAGGAGCCAGGACGCGGGCCCCAGCCGGGACGGGGGCCCCAGGTGCAGCCGAGGCACGTGAGGAGGACCAGGAAGGTCTCCAGGCTCAGGTGCGCGGCACAGGGAGACCTAGGGAGCAGCGGCAGCATCACCGGCAGCATCACCACCCCCGCACCCTGGCTTTGCTGCTCCACTCCACGCAGCTCAGTGCTTCCTATGCCTGTGCGGAGGCTGTTTGTTCAAGCAAACCAATTAGGTGTTTATTAGCCTTCATTATGGAGTGCGAGAGGGTTAATTAGTTCAGGCTGTTCCAAGGGGGCTTGAGTGCGAGGCAAGATCAGCAGCCGCTGATACCCAGGTTCCCAGGGCAACCCACCACCTAGCCTGATTTTTCTTTTCCTTTTTATCTCTTCCCTGAGCAAATTAGGAGTGTCATTATCACATTTGCAAGCTGCTTAGCACGGAGAGCGCACCTGGGCAAGAGGAGGCTAGGGTGCACAGGCAGCTCAGCACTGCTGGGGTGTGGGGGACGGGAGCAGCCCTGTCCGCTCCCCTCCCCACCTGGCAGTCCCAGGCAAGGGATGGGGCGAGCATCTCTTGCTGCTCCGCCAGCACTGGATCACCCCAGCCATCGGAAGGCCTCTTGCGGAGGAAGGACGATGCTGCGGCAGTTGCTGCTGCAGCGTGGATGAAGCAGCCTGGCTTGGCCAACATGCAAAGGGAGAATTGCAAATGCTAAAAACGCGGGATTCACAGGAGGGCCAGACCCCCCTGTAGGTCCCCAGCTCACTCCYGCCGTACTCAGCGTAGGAACGCAGAGGAATGGCCATTCCCACCCAGGCTCCGGGCTCCCCTCCCAGCAGCCTGCCCTGCCTCCTGGATGAGTTAGAGCAGTTTCCAGAAAGACAAGGGTTAAATGCAGACAGAAAAAGGTCTTTAAGATGGTCTGGTGCTGTCTGCTTTCCCCGTGTACCCGGATGCCCCCAGCCCAGTCTGCCACCCTCTGTATCATCTCTGTTTGGACTAGAGTCCTTTCCTGTGATTTATTTGCCCGCAAACTCTTCAGATTGGTTTGGGTGTGAGAGCGGCTCCTCTAAATGCAGATTTCCATATCCTCTGTGACGAGAAAACGTTATCAGCTTTTCAGCAAAAGAAAATGAAAACATAGCAGAAAAGCGCATTGAAGTAATTCCTGCCAGACTGAACTCTGACAATCAGGTACGAGATAACAATTGCTGTGGCCCTGCTTAATTATTTCTGCTCCAGCTAATTGTGAAAAAACAGTCATTTCCACTTAAAGAGGCTCTGGGTGCTCTGTGGGACGGTGATTCCCCTGCAGAGCTGCAGGTCCCCAGTGCAGTCCCTGCCCAGCCCCAGGAGGGCTTTGAAGAGGGATTCCCTGTGGGCGGCATTGCCCCTGGCATTTGTCCATGACTATGGAGAGGTCTGTCCCGCAGCAACTTGGCCCTGAAATCCAGCTGCCGCTGTCCCTCGGCCCCTGGAGAAGCAGGGAGTCGCTCACGCTGCAATTGCAGCCATGTGCTGCTGGGTCCGCGCTCAATGTGTCTTGGCTGGAGCGCCTTAGCGGGGTCTCAGCGTCCTAGGACCCCCCAGGAAAACTCCCAGGGGCTGGTCCAGACCTTGCTAATCATGCAGCTATTAACACACCCTATGTACAAGCACTTGGGCGTCCAGCTCCCATAACATTTCCAGCACAACGTTTAGAACAACATCTGCATTTTCGGAAATTTAAAGGAAATAAAACTCCAAATGGGATGTCCAGAGAAGGTCTGAACTGCCTCCTCTCCTCTGCAGACCCCACACTGTACACACGGCTCCCAGCACATGGCCAAAGCACAGTCCAGAGAGGTCTGTCCCTCCTGCTCCCTCCCAGGGCTGTGCAGGGCTCGTGCAGGGTGAAGATACTCAGCGCCGTTTACAGCACTCCCTCCTGAGGGATATAAGCAAGCCAGGCACATACCCACCTTCTGCGGCAGCAGGCTTTCTCCCACTGGCATATTATATTTTTAAATAATGAATAAAAGCAAAGTAGTGAGGTGCCATGGTCCTGCAGGGAAAAGATGAACTCACACCAGCCTGCAATTTACTGTAACAACATGAGTCCAAATTTGTAACCAGCTTGCACAAATTCTCCGGAAGGAGAGCCCTAAACACGCTGCCGTTAGTTGTCCTCCGGGACGGGCTAGCGATCCGTGTGCCGGCACCTGCGCCCGACGGCTCCCAATCCCGCCGCTCCGCTGCGTGAACGTGGCTGCTCGCTCTGCAGCCGCTGGTTTATTGCCGTCGTAAAACACGTACACCATCGGCCTGATGTGCTTGCAATCTCCCTCTTAGCCATAAAAATGCAGAAAAGTGCCTTCAGCAGAGGAATAAAGCTGAACCTTACAGGTAGATACTGCAGCCACTTCCAGACGTGCCAGGGCTGGGCAGGCCTGTGAAACAGCACAGCCGCACTGAGCAAGCCTAGGTCACCCAGCCAGGAGCATTTCTGTCTCTAAAAACACAAATTACAGACCACATTTTACTACCAACATCTGGAATTCCAATGCCCCTGCAATAGATAACATCTGGACTGAATTCTCCTTATATTTTTTACAGGGTCTTCTTATTTAATAAATAATAATAGTTTATTACTGCACTGTAGAATATCATAATCCTTTTCTCAGCAAGAGTGAAAAAGATTCAGAAAAAAATAGAAAGTGCTTTAAACAGAATGATGCCAAGAACTAATGAAAACAGAGCATTTCCTCAACAGAGAGATGGGTCGACTCATTTTTGCATTTTATGGCCGTCAGCTCAGTGTGTATTTGCAGATGTGCCAACAAGTGCACCAACAATTTCTAATAAAATCTTGGCTCACATGAGCTGGGACCTGCAGAACGCGCTCCGCAGCGCCTCGACTGGGGCTGCTGCCCCACGGCGGCAGCACAGGCTGGGCTGCCACCGCTGCATCTCGCACACGCGACCTCATGGGGCTGCTCACCAGCAAGCTTTGAAACATTATACGTTTTTATTTAGTTTGCCTGTCTTCTTGCTTTTTATAGGTGTTATCCCTGAAATAAACCATATAGTCTCCCACCTGATGCAGCAAGAAGAAACAGTTTCTTAATAAGTTATTACAGTGGGTTCACACAAAAAATTTCTAGGTAGCACCAACTTGCCAGCAGCCAAAACAGTCTTCTGAGAGAATATACCTGAAAATGTCCTTTTTCTGGAGATAAGGAAATATATTTGCCTGTGTGTGTGTGTGTGTGTGTGTGCGTGCATGTACCTGATTGCTGTGGCAAGAGGAAAAGAGTGACAAAACATGTGATTTTTTGTTCCCCAAGTGCTGGTTTCCAATAAATGTTTAAATAGGCATGTCACTAATTAGCTAACTTCTGAACCTGGGAACATTATCTTCGGATCATCTATGATTTCACAACTTCGTGGTGAGAGAAAGACTCCAAGGAATGGTAAAGGCAAAAGATTGGCTGCCTTTGCACAGTGAATCATGGGTCAGGAGTGACAATGTCACAGGGAGGTTTAACCAGGGCACATCGCCGAATCCTGCTGCCGGAGGGTCGGAAAGGCTTTGCGGACCCGCCAGCACCAAGGGCCGAGCATGCTGTCCGGGGCAGGGGACACCCTGCACAGCAGTGACGTGACGAGGCCTGCAGAGCTCCTGTCAGCACAGTCTCCTGCAGCATTTCTGCTTAAGTGCTTCCTTAATTAACACAGACATACACTAAATAATTGGCTGACGGCTGTTGCAGGAAGGATTGCTCCTAGATTCTCTCACTTCTCAGGGAATACTCCCTGAGGACCGTGCTGCAGTGCAGGCTCGGGACACCCATTATCAGTGGCTGCTTTTTTTTAATCCCATGTGCACAACTTGCAATGGAGAGCTCGGAAATCTTCAATTATTTATATCATTCTCCAATTTCCCTGGTTTCTGAATTAGATGAAAGTTTACTGTCATTTTTCAAGGGGTTTGTGGAGGCCACAGCACTTGTTACACTGAACAGAAGCGTTCCACCTCCCAAGGAGGTTCACCCTCATCTTACATTTTTGTTCAGTTAAACAGTTTTAAAATAATGTCATTAAATCCAGAGTCCATTTAGCTGCAGCATGTGGATTTTCCCACTGCCTAAACAACTTTCAAACTAAACTATCTCTTTGCAAATCTAATTTCCTGTTACAACAACGTAAGTCAAAGCGGGGAGAGCAGGCGAGGTGCAAAATTCTGGATTGAGACTGTGAATAATTCCCCTTGCTGCTGGCCCAGCTTCGGTAAGCATGGTTTTCCAGTTTTCCTTAAACTGAATGATCTTTGACCTTGCTTATGCCTGGCAGAAGCAGGACTCCCAAGGTCAAAGGTTAATGGGCCTGGAAATGATCATATGCTTATCAGCAAAATAAACTTGGAATAAAGCTGGAGTGAATGCCAGGCTGTTCCCACTGGCTCGAATTCCTAAAAAAACATAATGAAATTAACACCCAGGGCAGTAAAGGCCACAGGAGGGAGCGCTTCCCGGGCCCGCCGGACAGCCTCGGCAGCCATTTCACAGGACCTGCGTGCGCTTCCACGTGAACAGCATGGAGACACCACAAACGCACCATTTCTGCCCTGAAATGCCTGCTTTGGGGCTCCCTCGCAGCATGGAGCAGGCAGCCGCCGCGAATGGGCTTCCCATGCCACACGGCTCGCCAAGCCCCATCCCAGGGCGCTAGCCGTCCCCAGAGGACAGAAAGCGCCCTGGCTGCTCCGCACAGCTCATCGATAAGGATTCACTTCCAGGAGCATCTGCCTGTTTCCAATTAAGTGTGTTTGACACATTTTTGCATGCAGTTTAAGAGATAACATAATAGGAGACCTTGCAAATGCGCTTATTGAATCCATATGGCAAGTCATGCAGCAACCGGCAGACGCGGGGCTGATGGAGCGCAACGGGCGCTCGGGGACAGAAAACAGTAACGGCCACGGGGAGGGAATGGGCGCTGGCCGGGTGCGGCGGAGCCCGTCCTCGAGGGGACGCGGGGGCAGGCCGGGCGCGGTGGGGCCCGTCCTCAAGGGGACGCGGGGGCAGGCCAGGGTGTCCCTCGAGGGGACACAGCGGCAGGCCAGCCACGGCAGGGCTGGCGCAGGCCAGGCTGAAGCGGGCATGTTTTGCTCCTCCTGCGTCCCTGCGCCACCACCTTGCCCCGTAGGTGCGCTGGGTTGAGGAGGGCAGGTTGCAGTGACACGTTCGCGCAGGGGCCTGGACTGGGACCGGGACCGGGGTCGGGGTCGGGGCTCGAACCGGGGTCACGGCAGGGGCGGGGGGTGGGAATCAGGCCTCTCCCCTGTGGGGTGGGCAGGACTGTACCGTGCTGTGTGTGGGGGGGGGAAGGACTGTACCATGTGTGGGCGGGGGGTAGGACTGTACCATGCTGACGGGGGGGGCTGTCACGGGGGCTGTACCAAGCAGTGTGCGTGGGGGGCAATAGACCAATGATGGGCGGGGCAGACGCCTTGCAGCCAATGGGATGCGCAGAGGGTCCCCGTTCCCTCTCCCGACCCGTCCGCGAGGGGGTGGGGAGACGCATGCGCAGGACAGGCGCTTCCGCTTCTTCCTGGGCCCTCAGCAACGCCGACGCTTTTGCGACAGCCGTAAGTGAGGCGGCGGCGGGGCCGGGGGTGCGCGAAGCGGGCGGCGGCGGCGACTCGCCGCGGAGCGATGAGGCCGCAGCAGGCGCCCGTGTCGGGCAAGGTTTTCATCCAGCGGGACTACAGCGGCGGCACGCGGTGCCAGTTCCAGAGCAAGTTCCCGGCCGAGCTGGAGAACCGGGTAAGGCGGGCGGCGCCCCGCCCCGAGCCGCTCCCGGCGATGGCCCGGGCCCGGTCGCCGCGGCACCGGGCTGGGGCCGGGGCCGCTGGCGGGGCTGGAGCGGGGCCGGCCCGCGGGGGCCGGCGGCGGCCTCGTGCTCTTCGTGGGTGAGCTGGAGAGCCTTCAGCACTGCGGCGGATCCCCCGCCTCATAGACCCCCCCCCCCCTTTACTTAAAGCTCTCCTTTTAGATTGGGGAGGGAAACGAATCTCCCCCCCCTTGGTGGGCCGGGAATAGCTCTCTCTCCATCGCACCCCAAGGGGGTTCTGCTAAGCACTGTCGTATTTACCTTTAAGTTTAAAGATGGTAACAATTTTTTTTTCCCCTCATCTTGATCCTGTCTGATGCACGTCACGAGAGGGCATGTCTTCAGAGTTTGAAAGCATACTCTGCTTTCCACATTCTTTGCTTTTTGGCATATAAACATTGTTTATTGTATAAATGTAACTTCTGACTTACTGTGGCTACAAAATGCTTTTAATTTGACGTGAACATCTACATTTAAAATTCTTGAAAATTCTTCTTTTCAGTGTTTTTGAGATGCTGGTGGGTTGTGCTATCTTTAATCCTGAGGAAAACAGCAGTCCTTTGTAGCAATAAAATAAAATGCATTCATTATGTCAATGAAAATAAAGCATGCATTGTTGCACTGTGATGCATTAACACTGTCTTTTCCTGTGGAGACCAGACAGGTCTGCTGAGCCTGACCAGTAGCCTCACAAGTACTGTCTCAAGTACTTTCATTTTGTTTATTACTGTCAAATGCGACATCTTCAACTGATAGCAAAATAACCAGTCCTCGCTAATGCCTTTTCTTTTTCTCACTGTTCTTTTTTTTTTCTTCCACTTTTTTTTGTTGATTTTATTGAGGGCTTATTTGAGCAGCACTGCAGGAACCATAATCAATTACTGATATCAGGAATTAGCTTTGTTAATCCACTCACTCAATGCTTTTTTAATCTAGTGGACATCTCTGCCTGGGGATTAAGTTTTTTGATTTGGGGGGGGGGGGGTTTTTTTTTTTTTTTTTGGGGGGGGGGGGGGTTAGATGAATTGCACTTTTAGTTACTTGTTACTCTTAATTTCTTTGTGGTCAGATTGGTTTGGAATTCAGACTTGATCTAATCGCTTAGTGGATATTTACCAAAGAACTACAGGTCCGTAACTCAAGGTGTCCTTCAAACTTTGGCTCCAAACATATTACCTATTTTAGATGTTTGTAGGTGATGCTTCTGACAAAGTTTGGAAGTGCAAGTAAGCAATAAATGAAGGTAGATATCTGATGATATCTGTGAGTCCTGAAGTGTGCAGGGCATGACTGATAAATTTGACTTTTTCTGCAGATTGATAGGCAGCAGTTTGAAGAGACCGTCCGAACACTGAATAACCTTTATGCAGAAGCTGAAAAACTTGGAGGCCAGTCTTACCTTGAAGGGTGTCTGGCCTGTTTGACTGCCTATACTATCTTCTTGTGCATGGAAACACATTATGAAAAAGTGAGTTTCTTTTGTTTACTTTATTGCTTGGAAAGCAGTATGTTCCACAGACTTCAATTAAGGATTTGTTTCCTGGTAGGTTTTCTGTGACTTGCACCATCCTTGTACAATTCCATATAGATACCAGATCTTACCACAAAGTGACTTTACATATAGACAAGCCTCTTTAATATATATAGTCAAACTGAGTAATGAAATGATCCTTTGTACTTGAAATTCCAGAAGAATCATGCAATTTCAGTCTGTAATGAAAACTGGCATTGTGATGTTAGGTTCCCCTAATGTTGTTATATTTGTGATAAAGCTGGGGCTCTGACTCTAATGCGGTAAAAGCTGATTAAGAAACTGACCTCTATATTATTCTATTACCAGGTTCTAAAGAAAATTGCCAAGTTCATTCAGGAACAGAATGAGAAGATCTATGCTCCTCAGGGCCTCCTTCTGACAGACCCTATTGAAAGAGGATTAAGAGTTGTATCCTTTAGTGGTTTCTTAGATTGTCTACTGGTTTGTCCATCTATGAAATGCTGGCATTTTTATCTCAGTTAGAATGGCATTCTGTAGTTTTAATATCTTACTGTTTGTTTTGTTTTTGTTTTCATAATCTTTTTATAGTACGCTTCCCTAACAGCCTTTCTCTGCAGATTGAAATTACCATTTATGAAGACAGAGGTATGAGCAGTGGAAGATAAAACTGTGGAGTCTAAGGTATTATTCACTTCACATTACATGTCAATCTAAACCTTTTCCTATATGCTTAGAGGGATAGACTCTGTCCTGCTGAGAGAGAATGTTTATGCAACCACTACATGTAATCAAAGGCTTTTAAAATAAATCTTGTGTGGATTAGGTTTCCACATACCAGTTGAAGATGTAAAAATAGCAATAGTTGGCAGTATGCCACTGAATAATAATGAAGTTCAGATGATACCAGATTTAATTTTAATGAAATACAGGTCTTGATTGTGTAAATATATATAAACCTAACTTGTGCTATGTAATGTCAAAAATTGTTTTCTCATTTGTAGATCCACAAGTCTTGATTCTGAAGTTTCTCTGTCATAAGATCGTCTGCTCAGAACCTTAAGTCTTCCCTTTAAAAGCAGACTTTAAAATAGGTCACTTTTGGATCTCGGAACAGGTTTCAGGCTAATAGCATAAGACATTCAGAAATATTCAAGAAAAATAATTGATGCTTTTCCTATACTGCTGTCAAAGATGCAGCTTTTCCTTTCAAATTACTTCTCAGTAGTACATGGGGCTTGGATCTCTTGCAAAAGCTTCTGTGTTTCAAGAACATGTAATCAAGGCCATGACCATAGCATGTTAAGGATCTGCTTGCATTTGCCTAGAAGTCAATATGATTAGCCCCAAAATCCTGAACGAATCAGTGTAATTACATTTTTACCTTGGTTCCAAGTAGATAGATTATTGCATTTTATATACTGTTGAATTGCAGCTTTTCTGTCTAGAAGGTATTGAATGATGAACAAGCATTGCCGGGGATAATGTTTTGGTTTCTCATGCCAGGTGATGGGATTCTTCTAATCTTTTGTGTTCTGAAACGTTTGAGAAGATACTGTATAAACACGGAATATCTTACTTGCTGGCCTGAGCCTCAGGCATAGGGCATACCAGAAGCCAAATCTTACACAGCCTAAAGGAAAAATGCAACTAAATATACTTAATATTATTACTAAATTCTTTCAGTGCTTTTTCTACTCTGCTTCTGTTGTATGTCTCTAGAATTTCTTTTGGTAATATGCTCAAGATTAATGCATATTTACAGTGTTTCTACATCAGATTAATGTACTGCAAGCTGGAGCAAACCAAGACAAGAAATTCTGGTAAAGCAAAATGCTGAAGATTCCTGCTGATGTTTATCTGTTTCTAATAAACTCTGGCTATAAAGTGGCATTGCTTGTAAATGCCAATTCTGATTCAAAATATCCTAATTTATCTGGTTATTAGCACTTGGGAGTCTGTTGTATTGCATGGCATTTGTGTTCTGCTGTTGGAATAAGTTTGTGTCTTTCTGCACCTGTTTGGCACAAGCCATTTGTCATGACTTATTTCCCAGAGCTTATTGCTTAGAATAGTTTCTTACTTGGCGTTTTGAGCAATTACTTAGAAGCTTGTTCTATCAATATTCCAAAAACTGTGAAATTTGGAAAATGGGGAAATATTTACACTATGAACTTCTGGATAGTTTCATGAATTGCAAATACTTCTGGTCAGTACATATCTGTTTGTAAAGCAGTTTGAAAAGCAAAATAAGTCTGATTTGGAACTGGAGCTTTACCTAGATATCAGTCTCTTCAACTGTAACCTGTTCATGTGGAGCCTGCAAACTGTCCTTGGTGATATGTTTATGAATGTAGCCTACACGAGCTCTACAAAATGTGGATTGTCTCTCTATACTGTATAGCGGTAGAAAACATACACTGCCTATTCCTAGCCAGGCCTATTTTAGGCCTTACCATCTGTAACATGCATGTAAATTCAGAAGAACTTTGAGATCTGCTAGTAGACTTGACATCTGGTCCTACCCAGTAGTTCTTAGTGAAAAATCTTTGCAAGACCTTGTCACTGAGCATATGCTAGTATATTAAAAAAAAAAAAATGTTGCAGTTTTTCACTTGGATGCTGTGGTCGGTTTTCACTTTGGCATCTTTATTCCCAACTTTTGCATCTAACAGTGGCCAGCAACCTCTAGCTGTGGTTGCTTTACCTGGTGAAAATATGATGTGGAAAGCTGCTGAAAGGTACATAATTTTCCTGACGCAGTATTGGGAGAGTCTTAAAGTGAGAAGGCAATAGAGCTAGGACCTCAGTCTTCTGTCATGTCAGTTCTGATAATCCCAGTCAGTGCGTGTGTATCTTTCAGAGTATGTGAAAGGGAGATGATACTTAAAATAAGAGGTCATGCTAATGTGCATGCCATATAGAACTGCAAAATTAGTATTTTGATGGGTTTCCAAAATACCTGACAAACTTTTATTGAGTCTTGACAAAGTTCACTTTTGAAAAGCTGAAACTTGAACTGGCACTCTTGTTTTAGGTACTCTGCAGGTCCTGGGATGGTAGTGGCCTAGGTTATTGGCAGTGTGTGCCGGAAAGATTTGTAAGTGTTTATGCCTGTTGTGCAGAAAGGAACACGCAAATGAAGGGCTTTGTTTATTGTTAGACAAATGAAATCCAGAGTGCTGGCTTCCATTCCTGTTAATCTTATTATAGCACGTGTTATCCCCACCTTTCCTGCTGCATACAGAACAGAATATAGAATAAATACAGAACAGAGTATAGCTATGAATAAATACAGAACAGATTATAGCTATGTAAAGATTTGTGTATGGTGTTTTGGGGTGTGTGTGTGTTTTTGTTTTGCAGTTACAGTTTCTAATGCTATGAAACTCTTATTTTCTAGCAGATGGCTCAGCAATGGACTCACTGTATCAAAGCTTCCCTACCTCCTACTTTAGAGCATCATTCCTCTTTCTGCTGCCAGATCCACAGTGCCATCTCCTACAAGGACTAACTTCCTAAAACTCTACTCCACATGGGGTGACCTCCTAGCTGGTCAGCATCCATTTTTGGGCAAACTTCTAAGCAATGGGATCATTTTAGTTTTTGAAGAAAAAGTGGTAAAGCTGCTTACTCTGCTGAAAGAAATTGGGCACTTTGCCCAAAAGAAGCCTAATTTAGACCTGAGTGCAGCGCTGTTCCTCCATAGTTCTTGAAACTTTCTGTACATCAGTCGGGTTTTGGAAGGCTACAACTCAGAGTTGGGAGTTTCCAGGAACAAGGCCTTCCCTTCGGTTCAGTACTGGAGTGATGTGCAGTGCCTCTGACTGGCAAGAAGTGACTCAAGGCACTGAGCATTTTAAGTTTCCTGTGCTGATTCTCATTGAAAACTAAAAGGCAAAGTGTTTCATGTTTTAATGCTTTAGTTCTTCCTAGAAGGGGGAGAAATAGCTAGAGTTTAATACTGGGTTGTTTGCTACTACCGTATCTGTGCTGTTATTGCATCTGTCTATGCTTGTCAGAAGAGAAGGTCTATTTTTTTTCATTCATGAAACAGTAAGTAAAATAAAATGGATGCTGAACCAATGAACGTAATAATCCCTACCCTACAATTAATATGTGAAATGTAAAACTGTTTCTTTATGGATTTATTATATATAATTTATAGGAAAATGTTGATTTGACAAGTTGTTAGGTGTTATGTAAGATGGTTTCTTAACTCTAGCTGCTGGCAAACTGTTGAAAAGTAGAGCTGTGTATTATTTAGTATCTCCCATGCATAGACATTCCTCAGCAATACCTGCAAATGTAAACTTCCCACAAACCAAGTTGGCTTAATATTTTTCTGTTGTATCCTTCTCACTTATCAAACTAAGGATGTCTTGGCTTAGGTTCTGAGAGCCATTGTTGGATTGTGGAAGGAATTCAAGAATTGAGAAAATGAGGAAAAATGTGCAGAATAGATGGAGTGTTTTGGCTTTTGGTCATACTGTAGGTGCTAATACTGGATCTGAAATTCCAGGCTTATTACTCGGCCACTTTTTTTTTTTTGAGATTTGTTTAACATTTTAATTGTATGAAACTTGTTTTTTCTAGACTGTAACAGTGTTTGCCTTTCACATCTGTTGCAATACTTTGCAGAAGTACCAATGGATTAGTAAATTTTTTCTTAAACTGTGTCTGTGTCATATTTGAGAGCACTGCCTTGCATAAAGTAGCCACATTATTGAGCTTTTCAGTTTGCCTGTTGCAGGGTGAACTGAACAAACAAAACTTCAAAATCAGCTGTCCTGGACAGGACGCTGCTTAGGCAAACACTATTTCGGCTAGACTTTAGGGTTTATAGGGTATCTTTATACATAGAAATAAGGTGTTTGATGTGAGTATGTGTAACACAGACTTCCCCCCTTCACCCTGGGGTGAAGAGGCAGATGCTTGGGCAGGGGCCTGTTTCCTCCGTGTGCCGCTGACAGAAAGCGAGGTGGTTTCCGAGGGGCCTTTATCTTTTTCCGCTTTTACTGTAGCTTTGTGTTTAAGACATTTTTCACAGCTCGTGACTGTGGTATTTGCTTCAGCGCGAAGTTCCATCCGGCAGCCGCCATGTTGTTCACGGGCACCGGCGCAGTAGGGGAATGCGGGGGGATGTGCGCCTGCGCAGTGGGCGGACGTGCGCACTGAGGAATGCTGGGGGGGGTGCGCCTGCGCAGTGGGCGGACGCGGTAGTGCAGCGCGCCTGCGCACTGGGGGACTGCTTGGGAGCGCGCGCCCGCGCGACAGGTCGGGCGGCGCATGCGCGCGGGGCCGCGGCGCTTGGCGGGAGGCGGCGGCGGGATGGCGGCGGCGGCAGGCGGTGAGGAGATGAGGACGGAGACGGAGCCAGACTCGGACGGGGGCAGCGAGGAGCTGGTGCTTACCCCGGCGCAGCTCATCCGCAGCCTAGAGCAGGTAGCGCGGCGTGGGGAGAGCGGCTGAGGGGCGCGGCGAGGGCGGGCTAGACGCTGCTCTGTGGGGGGGCGGGCGGACCTGGGCCTGGGTTGGGGCCGGGTGTAGAGCAGGAGCGATCCTGGCCCCCGCTTACAGCGTGTCGTCCCCC
>NW_020450868.1:290864-301985 GCF_003343035.1 Apteryx rowi
AGTAAATCTGAGATCATTGAGTGCGTCGTGGAGCAGCTGGACCACATGGTAGGCTCTGCTGGGCCGAGGTGGTGGAACAGGCCGGTTGTAGTGCCCTGGTTACCTGGCACCTATCCGCACGACAGGTGTGTGCCAGGCTCCCTCCGGGATTGCCAGGCTTATCTGCTCCTCTGTTCCTGAGAGAGGGCTGTTCTGAGCCACTTCTGAGAGCAGCTCAGAAAGAAAGGGTTGGGAGATGCGATAGAGGTCCAGGGAACCAGTGCTTTGTGTCTCTAAAAGCAGCAGCGGTCTGCTTCTGTGGGCCCTGTGTACAGAAAAAAAAACATTTATCTGTGTTTCTTGTTTTTGGGTATTTGAACCATTTAATTTTTCTTTGCCTTTCTTTGCAGGAGGCAAACCTGAAACGGACAAAGAAAGGAGACTTGAAGGTCAGCGTCCACCACATGGAGATTGAAAGGATCCGTTACGTGCTCAGCAGCTATTTGCGGTGTAGGCTTGTGAAGGTAATGCTTGCTGTGCTGCAGTGAGGAGGAAGAGGAGTACTTTAGAAGCGGTTTCTTATCTGTGCAATGCCTCCTGCTTCAGCAAAGACACTCGGTTAAAGCTTTCTCACGTGCGTGCTCGCTCGCTCGCTCGCTCGCTCTCTCTCTCTCTTTATGTCTTCCTAAGTGTGACTCACAGGAACTCTTTCCGTGGACACCTTGTCCTACTATGATCAAGGAGCATTACAGTATTGCCATGAGTGTTTTGTGACCTCCTGTAGGCACAGGATGGCACAGCTGAACTCTTGCATGTCCTGCGTGGGTCCTGCCACATACACGCATGCCCATGCAACTTGGGGTCCTTAGCTGACCATATCATCATTAATTCAGAAGCAGGTATTTGGGCAGGCCTGAGGCTGCTGCATGTACCTGTGCAGTGATGGATCACTACTTTGAGGGGGAGCTTCTTACTGAGGAGAGGGGATTCTAGACACTGAGTACTAGGAAAGCTCTGTTTCAGTCTTTGGGATTTTGTTCCAATGTCAGATTGAGAAGTTTTTCCCCCATGTCCTGGAGAAGGAGAAGTCTCGAGCAGAAGGGGAGCCTTCCATTCTGTCACCAGAGGAGTTTGCCTTTGCTAAAGAGTGAGTAGGTTTTGAATGCATCTCCTTTCCTTTCTACAGGTTGTAGAACTCCCCCTTATGTTATGCTGAATAGGGTATAGGGTTGCAGTAAGAATCAGGGGCCTCACCAGGAGCTTTCCTTATGGTCAAGAAAAGAGTCAAAGTAAAATAATCTTTCTGCTTAGTCTCTATCATGCCAGGCACCTGGACCAGTTGCCAAGGCAAGCCATTAGGCTGATCTTTGGCCATGCCTGTAAGACCAGGAGGTGTTGCTTGCTGGTATTCTAAGTCAATATTCTGCCAGCAAATTTGTTTTTGATTAAACCAATAGTTGCTCCAATTATATGTTTCAGGTACATGGCAAACACAGAGACTTACCTGAGAAATGTGGCCCTAAAACATATGCCACCCAACCTGCAGAAGGTGTCCCTCCTAAAATCAGGTGAGTACATCCAGACTCCAGGGTAACTGGAAAATTACAGCAACAGGTGTGTGGGGAATGCTCTTGTGACCATGAAGTGTAAGTACTCATTCTTCAGCTGGCACTTGGTAGAAGGACACACAATGTGGTGACAGTGTCATGTCATTGCTCTGCTGCATGGTATATGGCTTGGTGCTGCTGTCCCTTGGTGCTTCTGTCAGAAGTTCACATTGGCCACTGCCATTCAGTGTCATCTCATGTTGGGGCAGTGCACACTGCATCTGATTGGAAGCCTCTAATGTTCCCTTTATTGGCAACAAGTTGGTTATTCCTAGCACCCTTTTGTTAGCTCAGACTCCTGCAGAGGAGCATACTTGAATGCTGAGTTTGTGCTCTGAATCCATTGCTTCTGCAGTTCCAAAGCCCAACCTGGACTCCTTTGTATTCCTGAGGGTGTTGGAGAGACAGGAGAACATCCTGGTTGAGCCAGAGACTGATGAACAGAGGTAGGTGGGTCCTTCTGTGTACAGTGCACTTGCATAAGTTGGGTTTCCACAAAACTGGTGCGGGTTAAAGTAAAAAAGCAGCAGCAGCTTCAGTCCACATCTGTCTCTTGCAGGGAGTACACAATCGATCTGGAGGAGGGCTCACAGCATCTGATCCGTTACAAAACCATCGCCCCGCTGGTGGCCTCAGGAGCGGTCCAGCTCATCTGAGGGGTGTGGGGTAAGCACTGAGCACAGGACCTCGGTGACTCCAGGATGACAGCCTGCAGCAGCAGCTGGCAGCAGCTGCGAGCCCCCTGGCCCTGCCATGAGCCACCGAGGCTGCAGTGGGCCCGATTTGGCGGTGGCGGTGCAGCGCGGAGGCCGGGAGGTGGCAGCACCTGCCAGCGCTGCACGTGGCCGGCAGGTGGCAGCGGGCGCAGTGCAGCGGAGTGGAGCAGGGCCCCCCACCGCGGAGCCCCCCGCCACCTCCCAGGCCCGGCCCGGAGCCCCTCAAGCCCAACACAAGCAGCACCCTGTCTCATTTCTGCACTGCAGGAAAGGACTGGGGCAATGGGGCCTGCTTGGGGCAGCTACCCCTATGGATGTGATGTGGCTCTGAGGGTTGGTGCTGGTCAAGGCAGCAGGGGGTGTTCGCAGGTGTATCCTGGAAAGCATGCAAATAAACCAGCAGAATGTCTTTTCCTCTATTAATGCAGAAGGGCTCTTTGCCCCTACGCTTAATCAAATTCTTGATGGTTTATGACATGCCTGGAATACAGCCAGACTCCTTTATCTTTGTGCTCCTGAGCATGGGGAGCCTGTGTCACAGCACTCCCTTGGAGTCCCAAGGGAGGACAAATGCAGATACTGTCTCTCCAGCCCTCAGGCTGGTTTGACAGCAGATGTGGACAGAGCACATCTCTCCACAAAGGCAAATACAGCCCTTGTAAATAGCAGGGTGTTCTCTACTTTGGCCTACAGTTGTGTGTGTGTTCATTCCTGCCCCAGTTTAGCACTGTCCTTTAAATCAGGCTATCGGGTGCAAACTGTGACAGAAGGGTGTGCTGTGTAAACTCCACCTCCCCCCTCAGCTTTGATCTTGTCACAGGGGCTGTGCAACTTTGGATGTTGTGCAAGTGCCTGATTGCTCTGAGGTGAATTGGGGCATACTTCTGCACCACCTTTTCCACATGATGCATTGAGCAAAAAGCACCATACGTGAAGGTATTTGCTTGCAGAGCAATTCTTGATTCTCACACAAAGAGCAGGAAGGATTGGAAACAAGCTGAGGATGGAAACTACAGCTCAGGTAGAGCACAGAGAATGTCATGGGTAAGCAGAGGAGAGCCACAGGGTCATCTGTGGGTTGCTTAGCACTAGCTTATTACCTGCAGTGGGAAGGGAGGATGGAGAGCTTATCAAGCATGCTCCCTTTGTGTTTCTGACAATATCAGTTGGGAGGTAGCCATGAGCTTTGGAATTCAGGATTTCTGCTTGCCTTCAGTGTTTTCTTTGAAGGATTGTTATGCAGGACAAACAGCAAACTTGTCCTCCCTGGGAGAAAGCTTCTGCCTTTGGGGAAGGAAGGACTTATGTTGCAGGCTGCACAAACTTTTTTCTGCCTGTGCAGTTAAGCTGAGCAGCCTGTGTCCCAGTATGGATACAGTTGTGTCAGTACAACACCTTCTAATATGGCCGGAGAGGATTTATGCTGCTTTGTCCTGGCATTTTGGCACTAATAGCACTGTTCTGGTAAAATATCCATCTTGGCCATTACAGGTATTTGAGATCTGTCTGCAGAGTAGTCCTGGATCTGGGTTTGTTCCCTGAACCTTGTGCTGAAAGTAGTATTTCTTGCCCTGGGCTGAGGAGTGAGTGCCTCCAGGAGCCACAGGCAGCTGTGTTTTCTCTGATCAGATTGTGAATGGTGCAATCATGATCAAAGCTTTGAAAATGTCAGACAGCATTTGCAGGCTCAGCTCAAACCTCTTCTTAACAAGAGCAACTAGTTTGTGCCAGAGCTATGGGGTCTTCATACAAGCCCATGTGAAATTCATGTCTCAAGCCACTGTCCCCCTACATGCACAGATTTGGGTAAAGCCAACACCAGAGCAGATGCTATTGCACTGAGGATTTAAGTGCTATCACTTCACCTCTTGAAATTTTGCATGTTGGTCAAGTCCAGCTGGGGGTCAGAGGCCTTTCTGCTTTTCTGACCTCTTACCTGCTTCTTCAGACTGACTGGCTTCAGGAAGATTGTGCCACTATTGCAGAATCTTCAAGCTCAAGGCTGATTCTGTGGGTGAACTCCAGAGCAAGTGGGGCCCTTGATGCAGGGTGGTATGCATGAATCAGCAGCTGAGCACCGTCTGGGAGAGTTTTGAGGAATGTTGTCAGCTTGTGGGGGTTCATGGTGCCTTTGTGCTGTTTAGAGAGGTATTGGAGCAGGAGGTTGACAGAGCTTTCCCAGAGCAGTCTCTTGCTGCAGTATGAAAGGAACAGAAGAAGTCTTCCTATTTTTGCCTCCCTCCCCCCACCGTGCTTTGTGCATTATTCATGTCCTTTACCATCAGGCCAAGACTCTGTATTTGAGTTCTGCAGCAGAGCATTCAGCTACATGTGCAGAGAGACTTGAGCCAATAGGACAGATGTGGTGACAAGTCAGAGGGAATATTCTGGAAAGCTTCAGTGGATAGCTGTCTGGATACCTTTTTTTAAGAACAGTGTCAGCCAGTTTCACTAAAATGGAACAACCATAAACATGAGCACAGAAGAAGGCCGCTTTCTGCTCTGCATGTTCTGAAAACCATCCTGTCTCAGAGCATGGGGTTCTGCTACAGCCTCTGATTGCAGTTGTGAGGGTAGCAAACTGTGAAACCCCCTTCTGCTCGAGCTGGTAGAAAAAAGGTTGCGCTGAAGATGATCTGTAGGGTTTCTAAGGCCTTCCTTTGAAGTGGCTGTGAGTGGCTCTTGCTAGTATCAGGATGCTGGACTGGATGGCAAGAGGGACAAGCAATTCCTTTGTTGGTCGCACAGGAAAAGCTCCTCCTGCCTTGCTGACCCATGTGTGCCTCTCCTAGTCGAAGGAGCAGCCAGGGTGCCCCTTGCTACCTCAGCCCAATGCCTGTCAGGTGCATGGACAGACTGTGGTTTATTTTCTTTCAGGGCAGGGTCTTCCCTGTATCATGCTTTGTGTAAGGAACAGCCTGGTGCTCCTCTGACATGCTGCCCTTTCTCTGCCAGGTGAGGGGGAGGCAGGGGCAATGCAGTGTGTCATGTAGTGTGAGTGGCTTTGCATATGGTGTGGTTTATAGCATTCCTAATGAATCCATTTAGGTAAAGAAGATTCTTTTAAGTATAGATGTTAAGAGGAAGCTGGGTTTAATCCTTAGGAATCAGTAGCACATACCTCTGCACAGCCCCTAAGGAAGTGCGGTAGACCATGCTCTGCCTACACCTATAGCCTCCCCCTCCCAGGCAACTTCACAAAGGCAACTGTAGCTCCCAGCCAAAGTCATTGTTAATCTGCTGCTACAGAAATGCACTATAGAAGAGCTGCTTGGAGAATGCCTATGTGGCATGTCTGGCAAACATTCTCCTTGGCCCTATTTAGTTTGGCTGAACAATTGTCCAGACAGCTTACTATCTGCCCCATGGCTGCGTCTCATGTGTCAGCAGCAATGTGAGCCAAAGGAGCCTCTGTACTGTCCTGGAAGCTGAATCTTTGCCAGATCTGATTCTTCTCAGAACAGCTTCAGTACAGAGCTCCCTCTCTGAGGTCTCACAGCCTTCACATGGCAACATCATCACGGGCTGTGCAGGATGAAGGGGGTGAGCACTTTGCATCAGAATTAGTTTCAATGAGATTTTTGGAAATGGTTATTAGAGAGGCTTGGATGTATGCTGCAATCAGTGAGGCAAGTGTTCAGATTAGGCATACCTGAAAATCCCACTGTCTGTTCTTTGTGTCCTTCCATGGCTAAATACCTAGACACCTCTCTCTGCTAGCACTGTGCATCTGTTTCCCTCTCTGTGTTGGGGGAAGGAGAAGTGTCTACTACTTTGTCAAGGAAGGGTTGCTTCTGGCATATACTCTTAGAGACAGAGGGGATTACCCAGCAGTCCATCCATCCTAATCTGTGCTTCTGTAAGAGAATGCATGGAGTGGGAACAACTTTTCCAGTTTATTTGGGGTCTGCTGTAGGGGTTGGGCTGAAATATATCCCCTGTTCTCTGCTCCCTCCAAGACAGAGAGAGCTTGGGTTTATTGAGTGATTAGCTCTAAAGGCAAAGTAGGAGGATGGCGAAAGAGGTCGCACAGAGGGCACTGATGATGAGCTGTGATTTCCCAGCCTCCAGCCTACACTGGATCTCCTCTTCTCAGAGTGCAGGAGAAAGGTGGGGCAAGTGCTTTAGTTGCTAGGAAGCCTCCTTCACTGCTGTGTTGACTCCCCCAAACCACTGAAGTGGAAGACACATGCCATGTCAGTCTGAGAGGATGTGATGAACAGATGGTTCTCAGAAAGGAACAGGTAGACCTCAGCCAGTTTCAGCAACTGAGCCAACTGCTGCTGAAAATTGACTCATCACCTTCTACACTGTGTGTGCTAGAGGGCATGTACACTTGTGAGCATGTGCAATTCCTCTAGTATGCAATCTATCACCACAGTGCACAGGGGGACCATCTTCCCTTGGCACCCAGGAGTGTGTGGAAAACCTGTCCCTGGCATTTTTATGTGGATTTTCTCTTCTGCTGCCCTGGTTAACCTTGGCTGTAGGCTGCTGTGCTTCTGGGTGGCAGAGTCTTGCTCAGAATTGAGGAATGTCTGTATTAGAGCTGGTATCAAGGGAGTTTTTCTGAGAGGCCTGTATAGCAAAATCAATTGAAGGGTGGGCTTATTTATTTTTTCCTGGGTATCTACAGAAAAATGATTTCAAATCGTGTGTAATGCAGTGAGGATCATTATTACTTAGTAAGTAGGAAAAACTACCTGCACAAAGTGACAATGGGAAACACCTGGAAATTCTGCTGGAAAAGGTTTGAGTGTTCAGAGGTTCAGAAGCAGACAATGTATGAGACCATGAGCAAGAACCTTTAGTTCAGAGAAAAGGGGCAGTTTGCTGTCATGACCCTGGGCGCTGTCAATTGGGTTTGTAGCTTGGATAATTCTAGCTGCAGTTAAACCTTTTAGGGGTGAGTATACTGTGGCTGATCCTCCAGCTGAACTCTGTGGAAGGATGTAACATTGCCTAGTTTCCCAGCTGCATCTGCCCAAAGCTGGCCTCAGAAGAGGGGAAGTGCTGCTTCTAGCTCAGGCCTTAGCACAGTCACGAGCCAGGGTTTCAGCTCAAGGCTTCTCAATCTGCATATGAGGTGTGTGCTGACAGTGGAAGGTCTGGCCTGGGTATGGACTTAACAGGCCCAGTAGGTGTGTCTGGTTGCTGATGCTGACCAGGCTGAGGAGCCAAGGAGCACTGGGCAACAATAGATTCCGTCCAGCTCCTGCAACCCCAGGTGGACAAGCATGTCTGGCTCCTGGTTACCCACAAAGAGTTCTGCAGTGCTCCTCCCCAGGCAGGAGTGTCTGACCAGCAGTGGCTTGAATGCCACAAGTGCTTCTAGGGGATGGTACAGCATGTCAGCTTTGGCTTTGTTGCTTCTTTTTCTGATGTATTTGCTGACTGAGGCCAGGACTGAAATGCAAACTTTTGCCGACTGGGCACTGAGTTCAAGCTCACTTCTGGCCATCCTGAGAGAGAGAGATGTGTTTTGCATTGTGCTGAAGACATTTAGACACAGGGGCGATGAAAAACCATATATTGATCGATAAGTTGTGTCATGAGCTGATGAAGATCTGTGCTGTCAGCAGGAAAAATCAGGTCTGCTTAACATAAATAGCTAGACAGCTCTGGAGAGATTAGCAGGTAGTACAGGGCAGGGGTGATCTGATTTAGGTGACAGTCTTTTCTGTCAAGGAGTTACATGTAAGCTAAACAGTGAAGGTGATTTTGAATGTCAGGGACACCACGCTGTCTCTTGCCTACTCAGGTATAACTGAATTTCTTTTTCAGGGCAAGGAACCAAGGACAAAAGTTGAGTTAGGCTCACTTTGCTATAGAATGAGTCTAAAGTCTGGGGTTATCTTCATACTTAGACACCCTGAACAGCTGTCTTAGAACAAGCACCTGAAGAGAAAGGGATACATAAAAATGGCTCAGACCTCCCATCACAAAGGACAGTGTGAGAAAGCACACTTGTCTTCTTCCCATAGCTTCCCCCGGGCATTGATAGTTTGGCAAGTGTTATTTTTGTAAAAGTGTGTAAGTCGTTCTGGTGTTGGGAGCTTTTTCTGTGTTCCAGCTCTTCTTAGCCAATTCATAGCTGAATTTAGCAGTACAAACCTGGGAACTTTTCTCCCTCACACTGAGGATGAGAAGGCTGCAGCCAAGAGGGCTAACCCCAGTGCTGTTCAGGGGAGCATGGTAAGGGCCTGTAGGACCTGGCAGAGGATGGTCCTCCTGTACGCAGGGTGCTGGGCTGGCATGAGGAGAGCTGGTGTTGCTACCAGCGCTCTGCGAAGTTGTCTAAGTCCTGTTTATTTCTGTGCTCAGTTCCTCCTGTCCAGTCCAGGTCGGTCCAACCCCTATTAATCGGCCTTGCTTGGAGAGGGTGCTGCTTCGCGACAGGGCTTGGAAGGGCTGCGCCCTTTCCCTGGTGTTTTGGGAGGTGCAGGGTCCTTTCTGGTGGAGGAGAGGGCGAGAGCGGGAGGAACACAGCGGCCCTTGGTGGGCTTGCGGCACCGCGGGCCGCCCGCCCCAGCCTGTAACCCCTCCGGCCGGGCCGGGGGGGGGGGGGCACGGGGAGCCACACCCTGTGCATGGGCTGTGCTGCGCAGCCCCGGGTGGGGCGAGAGGGCGGGCAGCCCCGGGCCCCTATTGGCTGCGGGGCCCCCTGGGGGCGTGTCGGCAGTGTTGATTGGCTGCCCCGGGGGTGTCCCGGCCGCGGGCGCTCCCACGGCTCCATTGAGGGCGTGGAGCCGCCGGGAGCGGGACGGGACTGGACAGGACTGAGCGATGAGCTGCGGCGAGTGAGCACGGGGCTGGGGCAGGTGGAGGGGAAGGGGCGTGCTTTGCATCGCGGGGGGCTCCCGGCGAGCCGGTGCTGCTACTGGCAGCTAAGGCTTTGAGCTGGAGCCCCTGCTCTGCCCAGCAGCCTGGGGCACCACTGCCTGACCTCCCCCCCTTTGCCTCTAGGCTTTTCCAGGTGTTCAGCACACAGGCCATTGCGCCCCCAGCCATGCCCGTGGACCTGGCCATGAGGCTCTGCCTGAGCCACTCACCTCCCATCTGCAAGTTGCTGAACTCCTACAAGGAGCTGCAGGGCAGCCGGGGACAAAAACCCCTCCGCTCCTGTCTCAACCAGAAGCTGAGTACAGAACCAGAGCCTGAGCGTCGAGATAGCACCAAGAACTCAAAAGGTCAGAAGAAGAAGAGGGTGGTGTTCGCTGACATGAAGGGACTCTCACTGACTGCTGTCCGCTTCTTCTCAAAGATTGAGGAGGACCTGTGGGACCTGCAGCATGCCCTGTCTGACCTTGCCTGCTTCCGGCCCAGACTGTGGGACCTGCGCCCCCAGGTATGCAGGTATGTGCTGAACTTCTCACAGCCCTCTGTGGACTATGTGGCTTTCCGCAGCAGCCTACACAGCAACTCGGTCTGTCTGGAGAACTGCCTGATCCAGGACCGTGCCCTGTCAGGGACAGTGAAGGTCAGAAACATCGAGTACGAGAAGAAAGTGATGGTCCGTATCACCTTCGATGGCTGGAGGAGCTTCCGGGATGTCTCCTGCCAGTATATGCACAGCACATATGGCTCAGCCGACACAGACACCTTCTCCTTTGAGCTTACCCTGCCCAAGCCATCCAGCTACTGCAGAGCCATAGAATTCTGCATCTCCTTTCAGTGCAGGCAGGCAACCCACTGGGACAACAACCATGGGAGGAACTACAAGATCTGCCACGTGGGCACAATCTGCTCACCCTCCCATGCTGCAAAGAGTGCCAAAGGGGCCCAGGGGCATCTCAGCACCTCTCGGGCTGCAGCCCTTGTCCTTTCTCATCTGCAGACCTGGCGGCACTCAGAGACCCAGGGTCCTTATTGGTAGGAAAGCAGTGTATCAGGGTGTGTAAATTCCCTCCATGTTCCTGCCTTGGTACAAGGGTCTTTGGGGAGGGGTTCAGCTGCAGAAGATGCTGCTTGCTATTTTGGTAGCTCCTCCGTGTTCCTGGCCTGCTGTGTACAAGCAGCTGCAGGTTTTCATGGAAGCTTCTTCAGTGCTGGCTCCTGCCTTAGAGGCTGGAAGCTGCTACTTGTTATTCCTTTTTCTAGATTCTCAAGGCAAAATGCTACTGTGAGAGCAGGAGAGGGACAGAAGGAAGGGGCTACCGGGCCCATGGACCACATCTGTGTTTAGAGGCTGCTTAAGGTGAGAAGCAGCAACATGGAACTGTGAGTCAAAGGTGCTGCCCAAGTGCCTTGTGTAGGGAAGATGTTTAGGAGAAAGGGTATGCCCCCTCCTGCTGTGCCTGGGGTCTTAAAGCAGAGCATAACACTCCCAAACTGTACTTAAGGCAGCAGCAGGGGCCTTAATTAGCTGTGCCTGCTTTGTGGCACAAGTGACCAGCTCAGTGTCATTCTAGCTTCCCTGGGAGAGGGCTTGGTATAGAGGACAAGTTCTAGTTGCAGTCACTTCTCCCTCGGAAGGGGGGACCAGGGGCTTTTTAGTCCTGCAGGTGACAGTATACGGGCCAGGCTGCCAGCCAGCAGGTTCCTGGGCCGGGCACTGCAGCAGGGCTCAGCTCGGAGCGGCTTGGCTGGCTTCACGGATGACCCTGCCAGCTCTTTGCAGCAGCCCGGGGCTGGGGCCGCGGGCCAGCCTCCCCGCAGTGGCTCAGGCCGCCAGCCCTGCCGGCGGCCGGGCGTGCGCCTCGGGCTCGGGTGCGGGGGACGCCGACAGCCGCTGGAGCCTGTAACGGATCGTTAATAAAGTTGAGTTATTCCGTGGCTGCTGGCTCCGCCTTTGCTGCCCGCGGCCCCGTGCCCGCGGG
>NW_020450868.1:302675-315752 GCF_003343035.1 Apteryx rowi
GGCACCCGCGGCCGGGCCGGGCCGAGCCGGGCGGCTGCCTCTGCGGCTCCCGGCGGCCTCTCCGCGCCTCGGCTCCTGCTCCGGCGCGGGGACGCGGCGCTGGGGGCCAAAGGTTGCTGGGCTGCTGCCCCGACGGCCCTGGCTTGCCGTGTTCACGGGCTGCTTTCCGCTGCTGCATGCCGCTCTGCCCAGCGAATAAAACAGAGAACAGCGTTCGCCTCGCTGGCTCCCAGGCCTTGCTGCAGTTCATGTGATGCTTAGCCCTGGATGTATTGTTATGCACATCTGGTGGTTTGGGTGGAAGGTCTCCATCCAAGGCTGCTGGTGCTGCTGAACCAGAAACTGGAACCTAGAGGCAACAGATTACCAAAGCAGCCTCTGATGGCATGTGATGGTCGTGCTGTTTAGGCTGTGACTTCGCCAGGAGGATTCTCGCCTCTGCACAGAGGAGTTACGCTGGTGGTGCTGGCCAGAAATCCTGGCACCTGGCATACATCAGTAGCCTTGTCCTGGCTTGAGCTAGCAGAGGTTGAAGCCAGCAGGCAGAGTTGACTAGACTTGCCCAGGGTTCATCACATATTGCTCCTGGCCATGCATGCTGGCTGGCACGTGGCTTGCCCTGATAGTTAGGCCCTAACCAGGTGGTACAGCAAAGGAATGCATTAATTGAATCCCTTTTAGGACACCCAGGTGCCAGCTCATATGGCTGGTCTGACCAGTTACTTTGCGAGCATGAGTCCCGGCTGGGGTGCATGAGAGGTCTGGCATGACGGGCAGCTGCATGTGTGGCTGCAGAGAACAAAAGCTGTTTCTTCCAGGAGATGGTTTATACAGGCCTGCATGTTTCTTTGAAGCACTGATGATGTCTTAGCATTATCAGAATAATGATGCTGAGCCAGCATCTGGAACAAACTGTGCAGAGCAGCTAAGGACTCTTCCCAGCTTCTCACCACTGCTCTTATGCTCATGTCAAGTACATATTGAGGTCTACCCCAGGCTGACCCTTGTGCCTTTCACAGTCCTCTGAAGGTGGTATCCGGAGGGAAGTCTCCCCTTAGCAGACTCAGCTCTTTTTACTAGTCTCAGTTGGCTCCGTGCTCTAGTATGTGTACTTGTGCTGCTGAGGGTATCCACCCCCAGAAGAGCCAAAGTGCCAGGCTTTTGACCTTTGGTTAGTTCTTGTGCCCTGCAAGTTCTAGTTTGGCTAATCATAAGCAGTAATTCTCCCCTTGGGCTAACTTCCTGTCATGAACTGTTTATAAAGCTGCCCTGTGTTAACCAGCTGGTGAACCGCACCCAGGAGATGTGTGTACAGAGGCAGAGGAAATGATTCCTACCCAGGAATCTGGGTACTGTAGCTAGTTCAGTGCTCTCAGATTCCTCTGAAATGAGAGAGAAGTGATAAGATCTTTGTCATTAGGAAAGGTTTTCTGTCACTCCATTGGCTCCTCTCCTGGTCTTGGGACCTGATTAGAGAGGACGTCAACATCTTCCCTAGAGGGGCTGTTCTGGACAAGTCTGCTCAATCTAAGTTGTGGATCTGGGATGAAAATACAGGGCATGTGGTGGCTGATTCCCAAGTCTCTGACAGGGCAAGACAGTAGCTGGAGTGCCAGCCCAAGTCTGCTGTGTTCCAGGAGCTGCTCTGTGGGTGATGTGTCCTCAGCCTGAGCACTGCCTTCCTGGTTTCAGAGTCCACTGTCCCTGGCCTCCTGCCACCCTCTATTGAGTTGACGTCTCTCTGAGTTGTGTGACTTGCCTGACTTTGGTTTCTCTTTCCACCCCAGGGCTGGGTGGCATGTGAGTGCCTCTTCTGCCAAGAAGCCAGCTTGCTGTTTGGAGAGCTTTCCAGGGACACAGGCTTCATTTGTGTCTGTTACGACTGTTCAGCGTGAGTGGATGCCAGGGGCCTCTGGAATTAACCTTGTACAGGCGTCATGAGAGGATCTGCGCCAGTGCCTGTGTCCTCGTGGAAAAAACAATAATAGCTCCACGTACGGTAGGCTCCTGGAAGTGCCAACTCCCTAGATCTCCTCCAATGCAGGCTCAGGGATGGACTCCACCTTGTCCCCGTGAAGAGACTCTGCATGCTCTCAGCAGCCAGAAGGGAATTCTCCTCCCAGCTTCTTCACAAGCTGCTCCACAGCAGGACTTGCTCAGCAGCGCCTCAGGACACTGCCCATTCACACAGTTGTTTCGCTACAGTGCTCGCTGCAAACCCACGGAGGAACCATTTCCATTTCCATCTTCCTTGAGCTCTTCAGCCTGAGCTGTCCGAACTCACCTGGGCTCCCAACACTCTGTTTGCTTGTTTTCCCATCCGCTTTCCCTGATCCTGGTGCACTCCTTCCTTTGCAGAGCCCAAAAAGGATGTGAACTTTGGAATGGGGTCTGTGAGCAGCTGCAGACTCAGTGCATGTGTGAGACTATTGCTGAGTAACAGGAGGACTGGTTAATCACTGCGGGCAGCCTTCCCCTCTGGCTGCAGGGTTGCAGGGCACCAGCCTTGCCTGGGCCCTTCACCATGTTCCTCCTGCTCCCTTTTGACAGCCTGGTTGTTAACCTGTTGGGGATTTCCTTAACTGTCCTCTTCACTCTGCTTCTGGTTTTCATCATTGTGCCAGCAATTTTTGGAGTTTCCTTTGGCATCCGCAAGGTTTACATGAAAACATTATTAAAGATTTTTCAGGTAAGTCATGTTTTCAGAATTTGCTGTGTTGGCAGCATGTTTATGGGGGTCCTGTGAGGCATAGTCAAGCTAGCAAGAGAGGCTTTTGCCTCTCAGCCGAGCATTCTAGATGCTGGGGTGGGCGGTTGGTTTGTTGGTGTCATATGGTGGTGCTGGTGATTGCTAGATGACCGTTTGCAGTCATCTCAGCCAAATGCAGTTTACTAGACCTCTGTTCGTGGGCTATTTTTTCCCTGTAATTAAGCTGGTAAGCCTGCAAGTAGTGTAGTAGGATAGTGTAGCTCTGTTGCAAGAAGACAGGTGCTTGGATGGGTTAATGTCCCAGGCAAGGCAGAGTGCTGTTACAGTTTGATATGGAAAGAAGCCAAGAGGGGTGTAGGGTGTGGATGGGGAGGGACAAGGCTGCAGTCGGTGGGCTGCTTATCTTTAATACATGTTTGGATGAAGCAAAGGCAGTAGGCAAGTCAGAACTTTCTGTGCTCTGGGCTGCAAGCCCTGAATGCTCTGTGGCCAGAACCCAGACCTCTCAATACCTTTTTATCGCAGAGTGCTGTCTGCTTATCTGCTGAGTCCAGCAGCCATTTCTGGACCTGCAGCCCTCTGAGGACAACCAGCAGCCCTCACTGCCCCTCTTGGCACAGAGAAGCCAAGTGGAATTTTCCAAGTTGGGGTCATGCTGTTCCCTTGCCTGCCTTTGGCAGACTGACTTTCTGGGCTGTCTCACAGCCAACACCTTTACTTGAGTCAAGTCCCTGGTGAGACCAGAGCTTTTGCCAAACTCCCAATAGTTGCTACCTATACCACCCCACCCTGACAGCCCAAGGAAAAGGAAAAGAGGTAGCCTGTGCTTAATACGGAAGTTTCACATTCTTAGATGTAGAATTCGAATTGCTAAAGGATTTGTGGTACAGATGCTGTTGTTTGAACAGGACTGGTCTTCCCTGGGAGTATCTCTGTGCTGGCTGGCTTGGAAAGGCAGCCCTGGAGCTCACAATGTTCAGCTCTTTAAACTCTGATTCCTCCCAAAAGCATGAGGTATGAATGGAAAGACCCAGGGCTTAGTGAGGCACTTCATTAACATGGATGTCTGAAGACCTGACTTCAAATTTAGTGGCTGAACTGGAAGAAAAACTTAAAAAGAAGTTTGGTTTATCTGAAATTTTTTTCTTCCTTTAATTCAGTTCAGGAACATTTAATCTCAGCACATATTTTGGTGCTTAATTTTGAAACTATTTTTCTGCAATTGCTTTGAAATCTATTTCAGCTTTTATCAAAGAATCTTTGTGGTGGGAGAGAAGGGCACTCTGGCGGCACTGCTCAAAGATTTGGTGCAAAATTTGGTCACTAGGTTTAATTATTCAGAATTGCATTTTGAGGGAAGAGTTACTCACCCAAAAGATTTTCACAGCTCTAGAGACCAATGTTGTGAGTCTAGCCTAGAGGAGCAGCACTTTGAGCCTGGCAACTTGTGGGACACAGGCCAGAACTCCTGGGTCTGGAGTTGCATCTGTGCATGCATTGGTGGTGAAGGAGACCTACCTAGTGCTTCCCAGGCGGGCATCTAGGCCTTCTGCTACTGCAAGCATGATAGGTACTTGCTAGAGATTGTGAGCAACACCTTTACAGGCTGCTCAGCTTCTGCTAGGTAAGAGCACCTCTTCTGACTTCTGCTGGGATGGCAGTATCTGGACAATCTTTTGCAATCCTGCAGTGCCTTCTGCTGGCAGAGGAGGCTGCTAGATGAGCAGGTAGGTGGACACTCCACCTGCAGCTAGCATTCCCACACTACCTCCTCATCTGATGCTGGAATGGGTTGAGCTGGGGATGCCAGGAGTTCCCAGCAGCCAGTTCCCAGAAGCCAGTAGCCCTACCCCTGACTAGCCTGGAGCAATAAGCATGTTGTGCACAGGTCATCCTTTGGAAACTTGTTTTTCCAGGCCTGTATAATGCAGAAGAGTGTGACATTGAGACGGTTACTTGGAGGGCAGGCAGGATGACTGGCCAGAAATCCAGAGAGGATTTTTTGCTGCTGCCCTTGAGAAGCAGCTGAGAGAGGAGAGATTTCTGTGAATAATAGGTAGTCTGGGCATAGAGTATGGCAGTTCAGAACAGCTGTCTGAGGGTGCTCTTTGCATCACAGCTCAGGAAGATCATGGGACTGGCACTATTTTCCAACTCTCATTTCTTCCAAGCTCAAATCAGAGACTGTTTTCAGGCTGATCTCGTGAGGAGATGGGATCCTTCCTTTCCCTGATTCAGGTAACAGCTGCTGCTGCTCCTCAGCACAGAGTGTGTCCAACACAGGAGGAGACAACCCCAGCAGGAGCACATGCAGGTTACAAGGTCCATCTGGATGCTGTCCAGTGGCACCCACATTCTAGGTGCAACAGAGCCTGGAGGACACAGAGGCTGCAGAAGATGCTGCTATGCCATCTCATCACTGTGCACTCTTCTACTCTGGCTCTGATTTCTTCCCTTTGGGGCTCTGCTATGCAGAACGGCATACAAATGTGTGCAAACCATGGCTTTCCTAGGCCTGTGCTGGCCACCTGCCCATCGGTCATCTTGTCCGACTGTAGGCAGGACTCTGTGGTAAAACTGTTTCCCAGCCCAGTCTCTGCTTCCATATCACTCAGTTCTCTGTTCATCACTTGCTCTTTCAGTTCTGTATGTAAGCCTCCTGCTTTAGTCCCATCTTCTCCCCTTAACTGTGGTCATCCCTGGAAGCTGACTGTAAAGCAGAGGTTATATGAGGTGGAACTGCAGGCCCTGAGAGTCATGCTTACTATGTGTGTCTCTTGCAGTGGGCAACTCTGAGAATAGAGCGTGGTGCCAAGGAGAAGAACCATCCATTATACAAGCCCTATGTCAATGGTAAGATCCTGCCCAAAGGAATGCTAGCTATCCTCACACTTGGGTGCATGTGAAGTTCAAGATTCTTTATGGGAGGTGAGGTAAATGGGATATCTCTGAGCAGTTGATGTATTCTGGGAAGCCCTTTTCATGTAGATAGATTGGAGGGAACTATGGAAAGGTCCATTTCATGAGGAAGGTGAAGGAGGCACCCAGGGAGTGCCTTGTCTCTGGATTGGTGGGAGGACTGGTTTATGCCTGTCTAAACTGGAGAAAGGTAGGGGGCCCTATGGGAAGGCAAGGGGTTAAGGATCCTGGCTCATAGCTGTTTCTGGGTGGGCAAGTCACACTTTGCTCAGAGCTGCCTGTGGCATGTTGCAGGTATCATTGCAAAGGAGCCTACATCACTGGAAGAGGAGATCAAGGAGATCCGCCGGAGTGGCAGTGGCAAAGCCCTGGACACACCTGAGTTTGAGCTCTCAGATATCTTCTACTTCTGCCGCAAAGGCATCGAGACCATCATGGATGATGAAGTGACCAAGAGGTTTTCAGCTGAAGAGCTGGAGTCCTGGAACCTCCTCAGCAGGACCAACTACAACTTCCAGTATATCAGCCTGCGCCTCACTGTACTCTGGGGACTAGGCATGCTCATCCGCTACTGCTTCCTTCTGCCCCTCAGGTGAGTGCTTCTGCAGGAACCTGCTTGCTGAGACTGTGCTGTCAGCACATTCCCATGGCAGCAAGGGAACAGCTAGTCTCCAAGCACCACTGACCCTGTTCAGCATGATCAGCCGAAGCAGGCTGCTTGATAAGTAGGGCCTGTGGCCTGGATTTACTAGCATGTAACTTCACTCTTTCTGCAGGATAGCCCTAGCCTTTACTGGCATCAGCTTGTTGGTGACTGGTACTACAGTGGTGGGATATTTGCCAAATGGAAGGTGAGTTGGTCTTTGAGGGAAAATGGGACAGGACAATCACCCTTTGGGACAGAGCAGTTTAAGAACTGATAATGCTGAAGTTTTCCTGCAAAGGCCTGGCTGTTCTGCCTGCTGCAGACAAGGAAAAGGCAAGTGGTCCTGGCATCTGTAGCCTCTCTGAAACAGATGCCCTGTAATTTTATACAAAGGGCCTAAATGTGAGCATTATGCCTCTGGCAGAGCTCTCAGCCCTGAGCTCTAAAAGGAAGAAAAAGAGAAAAGGCCAAAGTTTGGTTCTCATGAATTGAGAATCAGTGGTCACAATCTGACAGCAAAACCCAGCACAGGAAGTGTTTGTATGAGAGTGATGTGAAGTTAGAGCTGGATCTTGTTGCCTGGGGTAGCTGGTCTGAGTGGCACCAGTACAGGGGGCTTGTGAAACTGGGGCATGATGGTCTCTGTCCTGGGCTGCAGGTGTAAGGAGTTCCTGAGCAAGCATGTCCACCTGATGTGTTACCGGATCTGTGTGCGTGCCCTCACAGCCATCATCACCTACCATGACCGGTAAGGAGGCACTTTCTGCTGCAGAATATCCCTCCCCACTAGCTGCTCCATGCTGTGCCTCTCACAGGCCTCACACTTCATTCCTCTGTCCTCATCTGTACCTTTGTTTTACATTTAGAGAAAACAGACCCCGAAATGGAGGTATCTGCGTGGCCAATCACACATCCCCCATTGATGTGATCATCCTAGCCAGTGATGGCTACTATGCGATGGTAAGGTCTGCGCCTCAGCCACAGCTCTGCCTGACAGGCCCTTGTCCTATGTATAGTTGGAGCAGCAATTGTATTGCATGGGACGAGGAGTGGGCAGCAAGAGGCTTTTGAGCTGCAAAAATTCCTTGCCTTGTATGACATTGCAGGGCTCCCTCAGACCCTGTGCACACATACCCTGCTGTGTCCAGCTTGCCAGCAAGTTTGGCCTGGGACACAGAGCACCAAGGGTCTCTGGACACTGCTTTGCAAGTACAGCTCTGGGCTTTGCTGTCCATGGAAGGGCGGAGCACTTCCTCAGCTTGGTATCCTTTAATGTGGAAAGCACTTGGCACTTGCTACATCTGTCCTTCCAGTCAGAGGCTGGGACTTTTCCTCTCAGCCTTACCAGGCCAGGGATAGAAAGAAGAACTCAACTTGGCTGTGCAGCTAGGAGCTGCCTTGGCCTTCATGTGTCCTCAAGTCTTGTAACCTGTCTCTTCTTGCCCTGTTCAGGTGGGCCAGATCCACGGAGGGCTTATGGGTGTGATACAGAGAGCTATGGTGAAAGCTTGTCCCCATGTCTGGTTTGAACGCTCTGAGGTCAGAGATCGTCACCTCGTTGCCAAAAGGTGTGACAGGTGCTGGCTGCAGGGGGAGGGCTGAAGGCCGGGGAGGAGGTGGGGCTGCCCAATTCCCTTGGGTGAGGAAACTGCCTCCCCTTGTGGCTGTTGGGAGGTTTTGGCAGTTACTTGCACCCAGATAGTCCCCACTGACTGCAGGGTAAGGGACTGCATGCTGCATGGACCCCAAGCCCTGTGCTAATCAGTGACTCTCTCCTGTTTAGGCTGACAGAGCATGTCCAGGACAAGAGCAAACTGCCTATTCTTATCTTCCCTGAAGGTGAGTTGTGGAGCAAAGCTAAACAAACACCTGGTGGAAAGGGCATGTTGAGGCAGCTCCTAGTCTGCATTACTTCTCTTCTTATGCAGCCAAGGGCCTTGAGACCCTTCACTGAGGCAAAGGGGATATAGCGTCTTTAGAGCTGACTGAACCCAGGATGTGGAACTCAGATATACGATGTCTTAGTGATGCTGTGTATCCTATGCAAACCACAGAGGACAGGGTTTGGAGTGAGTGGGGGAGTTGCTGGGTGCCTGTGGCCTAGCCTTTAAGCATGTAGTTTACACTCATAAACTGACTTGGAGAGGGAAGTTGAGATTGTGCTCGCCTCTTACAGGGACCTGCATCAACAACACATCTGTGATGATGTTCAAGAAGGGAAGCTTTGAAATTGGAGCCACAGTTTATCCTGTAGCCATTAAGGTATGAGAAGGCAAATATTCTTACAGCACAAGTAGTTCTCTGCATGAGAGCTGAATCTTGGCTCCCCAGTCTTGGCATGGCTAGGTTAATGGCCCCTGGGCTGAGGGCATGGGGAAACTGAGGCCACTCTGTGTAATGCTCTGGGGAGGGCTGGCCCATATCTGGGCTTGAAAGTGGAACTTGGAGCCTCAGGGAGGGTGTGCACATCGCCCAAGTTTCATGAGCTCTCCTATCTCTGTAGTATGACCCGCAGTTTGGAGATGCCTTTTGGAACAGCAGCAAATATGGCATGGTGACCTACCTCCTTAGGATGATGACCAGCTGGGCCATTGTTTGCAGTGTCTGGTACTTGCCCCCAATGACCAGGCAGGTAAGTAAGCTGGACTTGGCCTGTCTGAGCTGCTGCCTGTATCTCCCTTTGCTCCTGCTGAAGTGTTATTTTCCCACAGCCTGAAGAGGACGCTGTCCAGTTTGCCAATCGAGTGAAGTCAGCCATTGCCAGGCAGGGAGGCCTTGTGGATCTGCTCTGGTGAGTCCAAGCAGGCTTTTCTCTTCCTGGTCACAGGCTTCCTTATTCCGGGGTCCCAGCGTGTGCTTGTGTGCTGCAGTGCTAAGTTTGTGTCTTTCATTGGGCAGAGTAGGCTTATGGTGAAATGGAGATAGATCTTGCCTGTGACCTCCAAAACTACTGTTCTATAAAGTTGGGACCAAAGTTTTTGCTTCTGCTGTGTGTGTTGGGCACCAGGGCCTCATTCTGTGATCTGAGCTTGCACTGGGATGCCCTGATTCTGACTCTTTGCTGCTCAGCAAAGTGGGTTGAGCTTGAAATATCCCTTTTCAGACACTGAGATCTTCAGAGCCTGGGAGGTAGAGGGACTCTGCAAGCAGTGTACAGTAATGGTATCAGAGCTCATACCTCTGAGAGTGGGGCCATGTTGAGCAAAGTGTGGGGCCATGGGTGCAGCTTCTGGCAGAGCAAGGTGTGAAAGGAACTCCCCTTGGGGATGATCTGTCTGCAGTGAGCCCTGGCAGCCTGAGGTACAAACACAGCTGTTCAGGTGTTGTGGGAGCTCCAGCCTGCTCTGAGCAGCCCCAGCAGAAGTTTCACCCAGTGCATGCCCATAGCTCTTGTAATGATATGACTCTTTCCCCAGGGACGGAGGTCTGAAGAGGGAGAAGGTGAAAGACACATTCAAGGAGGAACAACAGAAACTCTACAGCAAAATGATTGTAGGCAACCATGAAGACCGGAGCCGCTCCTGAGCCCTCTGCCTCCAGCACTGTTACTGGGCCTGGCCAGAGTCCTTGCCTCCAGCACTGACCAGGGCTTGTCTGGAGCAGCTCTGTATCTTTGGACTGTGGCTACTCCAGAGCTGCTCGGACTTGCTCCTTCATCCTCTGGCTCTTTTTTCCCAGAGGCACTATTGCTGCCTGGAGTCTTTAGGCCCTGGGCAGCTCTTGGCAAATATGCCTTCTTGTTACTGTTACAGTGAAGCCTCTTGCAGGGGCAATATTAAATGAAACACTTATGGTGTCGTATGCTTCCATATGGTGTTTACAGGCCCAGTGGGAGGGCTGGTGTGTTGATTAGTGTGTATGTGAGTCACAGGTCTCTCAGGGCACAGAAAATGGTAAGCTGCCTTGACAAGCAAGGGAGTCTTTATGAGCCTGTGCCTCTCACATCTGCAGCATAAAACTCTTGGGAGAAGCATGTGGTCTGTCAGGCCATTTCCATCTTTACTTCCACAAGGAGAAATCTTTCCTCTTCCTTCTGCCATCATCCCGTCATGTCCTGACCTAGCCCACTGCTTCTCCAGCATCTCAGTAACAGCCTCTTTGCTGAAGAGCAGTGAGGATCAAATCTCCTTGGAAGCCTTCCTCTATCCCCTGAAATTACAGGTTGCTAGGCTGTTTTCACTGGTGTGCAAGAGTCTTGACAAATTCATATGCACTATGGTGGGAGCCCGGGATGGGTAGGAGAGACTGAGACTCCATGGTGGGGGTGAGAGATCCCCTTTCAAATATCTCCTGTGGAAGACAGTGGGATCTCATCTTGTTATGCGCCAACAGGCACATGTATGACCTCAGCTGGTTGTAAGGAAGCTGAAATCTTGTGCTGTAGGCAGTACTCCTTTCCCTTTGATCTCTGCGTGTATATTATTCAGTAAAACACCTTGGCATTTGTGCAGTCACCCTGTGTACTTTCCAATTATCCTTATGTTCTTACCAACTTTTACACTTTTCTTAGGTCTTCTGCCCGCTCTTACAAGCAAATGCTGTTTAATTGCTTCCTGCAGAAGCTGTAAAGCACTGTTCACCTGCTTGCCTTCACTAGAACCATAGAGGAGGCAATATTTATTAAATGTCTCCTGCGTACCCCAACTCTAGTTTGTTGGGGGAAGGCATCTGCTACCGCCCAGGTTAGGACCACTCTCCTGTATAAGTGTTCTTAAATCTGAATCTTTCTGTACAAGCTCCCGACGTGGATTCAAGGTAGTCTCCTTCCTGTTTGTTTTTAATTCTGATAAAATACCATTATATCAAGAGAGAGAGAAGAGAGAGACCAAAAACTTGCCCTAACCTTTCCCAAAAGATATAACAACACACACTCAGTTACATTATTCAGTTCTGTGCAACTGCCCCACTTCACATTGTCAGTGGCTTCAAAACCCTTTAGTAGTTGTCTTTGGTAGTGCACAAACAATCTGTAAGCAGGTTGTGCACAATTCTCAAATCAGTCCTGCTTTCAAGGGTTTTGGCTTTCAGCTCAAATGACATCCTGCATTCTGTACCATTACTCTTATCCAAAGTACTAGAGAAACAAACAATTTATATTCAATATGGTTTTATTGAGAGGTATGATTCCAAAAATACTCACAAAAAAAGATAGTATGTAATAATACTGTAATCTATATTACCAATAGCACAGTAATTGCACAAAATATTAGGTAACATACTAAATGCTAGAGGACTACAGAAGACCTGATTCCACCAAAAATTACTAAAATAGCATTTTTGTTTTGCCCAGTTCTGCACACCCAAGCAGGGGGATACAGGTGCATAACACAAAATTCCTGCTTGTAAAGTGTGGTCTCAATTTTTAAAATGTGTTCCTGCTTGCCATTGTATGACATACAATACATGCTTTTCACAGAACTTAAAAAAAAAAAAAAAAACAATTTTCAAACCAGAGGACTTCTTTACAGTGATGGATATCAGCTGCAATTTTTTTTGAACACAACACATCAGTCAAACTTTTTTTTATACCAACCTAGTCAGCTCCTTGATAATAAAAAGAACCTTTTCCAACAGATTAATACATGATTATATATTATTTCTCCCCATAACTGAGGACCCCCAGTTTCCATGATGTGCAATTTTCTCCCTATCCCAAGACCATCAATTTAAGCACAGATGTCCTAAAATATTCCCAATACAATACTCTGAGAAGGGACGTCTTTCTAGTCACAATGATGTAAAGCTACACAATCTGTTAAAGTACAATTATGGGAAATATTTCTATACTTAATTGATTCACCTTTGCTTCTTGTGTGTTCAGAATAAGATCCTTTATAAATATACACACACATAGACACATTAGCTACACAAACATTGCATGCAATTATCAGTGATCTGTTACACATGACCACCATTATCATCCAGCCTCACCAAGAGAAACGAGGTTGCGCTTGCTCGGCAGTGGAGACACCTTTAAATTGGTTTCGTTATTACCCCAGTTTCACATTACTCTCGCAGGTCTAACTTCAGCCCTGGTAACTGATCCAGGGGAAGAAGAAAGCCTGGTATCTTTCCCCTTCCACATAAGATTATAAAACAAAAACAGCTGAAGCCAAGCAGCAGATACTTAACACCATCTACAGGGTTGGAATGAATTACTTATACTCATGTGCTACCTATGGAAGACAAAATAACAGTTTGTTATTAATAGATATCCTAGTTACCCAGGCTAGAACTTCTCCCTCTGTAGGAGTTTACAGTGATATTAAGGGTGTGCTCACTAGCATTTTTGTTCCCTTTTTCTTATCCAATGTATTACGTATTATTCTTAACACCTGTACACCAGTCACCTGTCCGTGTTTGATAACTGTTGGGGCTCTCTGTTACTTAAAAAAAAAAAAAAAAGCAAACCTTATGTCTTTGGCAGTTGTTACCTTTATGTATAGATTTTCATCATCATGTTTTAGTCTTATAAGAAATGCTGGATGTAACATATGCATTACGGCAGTTGACCTATAGCATGGTTGAGCTTCAGCTTCCAGGCAGGTGTGTCTTACCCTCCTGTTCTTGCCTGTACCAGTTAATCATTTTACTGTCCCAGCTCCCTGTAGCGCCATATACTCACCCGAAGGGCCGCTGCTGACCTCCAGGGCGGCTCTGGCAGGCCTCCGCCCGGTGGGAGGGCCGGACCCAGCCCCGGCTTCGCCCGGACCGCGCTCGGCCGCTCCGGCCCAAGGCTCGCCAGGCCTTCGCCTGGCTCGGCGCCGTGCGGCCGGAGCCCCCCGGCCACGCCGGGGTCTCC
>NW_020450868.1:315960-346245 GCF_003343035.1 Apteryx rowi
GCTGGCCGCGCCAGGACGCTCCGCGGCGGGCGGGAGCGCGCCGGACAGGTTAAGAGGCACGCATCCATCTCGCCTCCGCTCCCTCCCCGTGCCCCCAGTCAATATGTCTCTCTCCGATGGGAAAGTTAATAAATTTAGCTCTAGATTAAAAGTATCGATCATTTCATTTGTAAGCGATAAATAACCGGGGGCAACGCTGGGCGGCCCGCGGGGTAGCGGCTGCGGGCTCCGGCTGCAGCAGCCCTGCAGCCCGCTGGGGCCGGGGGCCCTCATATGCATTCTGCCCGGATGCCGGCATTGATTTGCTATTAGTCTCCCCGCACCACCCAGTAGCACATCATTCCCGGAGCCGCTATTAATGGCCTTTTGATAAATAATCACTTGTAAGTCAATAAATTTTTATTAAACAGTGTGGCGCTTTGATTTATGAAAATCCGACGGGGTTTGTCTGGGAGAAAAGCGATGCGGAATTGAAGCGGAGCCACTATCCATCTGCCTGCCAGGCTGCCCTGCCTGCGCTCGCCGCTCTCCAACCCGCGCAGCGGCCGCGAGGAGGCGGCCGGAGAGCCGGGACCGGGAAGCGCCGGCTCCACGGGGCGCGCGGCCGTCGCCGGGCGCTGGGCTCTGCCCAGCTCTGCCCAGCTCTGCCCCACACATTGCCGGTGCTCTGCCCTACACACCGCCGGTGCTCTGCTCTACACATTGCTCGTGCTCTGCCCCACACATTGCTGGAGCTCTGCCCTGCACACTGCTGGTACTCTGCCCCACACATTGCTGGTGCTCTGCCCTGCACACTGCTGGTGCTCTGCCCCACACATTGCTCGTGCTCTGCCCCACACATTGCTGGTGCTCTGCCCTGCACACTGCTGGTGCTCTGCACCACACATTGTTCGTGCTCTGCCCCGCACATTGCTGGTGCTCTGCCCTGCACACTGCTGGTGCTCTGCCCTGTGTACTCTGCAAGTTCCTGGCCCCAGGCCACCCACCCTGCCCCATGTGCTGCCAGTGTTCTGCCCTGCAGGCTCCCCAAGCTTTGCTCCATGTGCTCTACAAGGTCTGCCCCACATGCTGCTGGTGCTCTGCCCCATTCATTCCACGAGCTCTGCCCCACACAGTCCATGAGCTCCTGGCCCCAGGACCACCCAGGCACTCTGCAAGCTCTGCCCCATGCACTTCAGTCTCCTCCCTCCATGCACGCACTGCCCTGTGTGCTCCACGAGCTCCTGCCCCACATGCTACGCAAGCTCCTGGCCCCAGGGCCACCTGCCCTGCCTCATGTGCTGCCAGCACTCTGCCCCACACGCTCTGTGAGCTCCTGCCCCATGTGCTCCCTGAGCTCCTGCTCTCTGAGCTCTGCCCTGCGCACTCCATGAGCTCTGCCCTGAATGCTGCCAGAGCTCTGCCTGACGTGCTGCTGGTGCTCTGCCCCATGCACTCTGCAAGCTCTGCCCACGCACCCCCCCCCCCCAGCTCTGCCCCATGAGCTCTGTCCCACGTGCTCTACAAGCTCCTGCCCTGCATGCTGCTGGTGCTCTGCCCCATGCACTCCATGAGCTCCTGTCCTGCACGCTCCCCTAGCTCCTGCACCACACACTCCCAGAGCTCTGGCCCATGCGCTCTGCCCCACATGCTCCCGACCCCAGATCTGCCCGCCTGCCCCACAGCAGTGCAGTAGCAGCTGTCCCAGCTGCAGGCACAGATGGGACAGGGCAGAGCTGGACACTTGCCACCAGCAACTCCGCGCAGCCGGCCCATGTGCAGCCAGCCCAGGCCCCGGTGCTGTACGGACAGACAGTCTGTTGCCACTGGCTCCTGATGGCAAGAACCAGCCCTCGCCGACGCAGGAGCAGGATGTGGCACTGCAGGAGCAGAGCTGGGGCAGAGCGGAAGGAGAGGAGGGGGCTGCCTGGTGCAGCGCAGGGCCCATGGGCCGAGCGGCACCACTCTGTGGGCCTGGCTGGAGGCGGCGGCTGTGAGGGGCAGTCAGGCTGCAGCTGCGATTTGTCACTCTCCCGGCTGCAGCAGGCCCTTTGCCACCTGCTTTATTTGTCTCCTGGCCCTGACGTGGCATCAGACAGGTGTTAAACTACTTAATCACTTTAAAATTGTTTTAATTTTCTGTTTTGTATTGATCTCCACAGCACCAATTAATCAGCTCACTGGACCAGGCAGTTAGTACATTAAAAATTGTCAGCCACGCTGGGCAGCTTAGAAAATGTCAAAAAAATATCCTAACAGCAGCTCGGCACTTCTCTCCCAGTGCAGAGCTAGTTCCTGCCAGGGGCCAGCTCTGCCCATGGACAAGTGATGCAGCCTCTCCAGCCCCTGCAGAGAGGAGCCAGGGGTGCATGGCCTTGCAGGAGCCCCCTCGGCCTCACAGGAGCGCCCACAGAGTGCAATGCACCCGGCCCGGCACACTGCCTTGCCTGGCCCCACAGCCTTTGGCAGCTKGTGCCACACATCTCCCAGAGCCACCCTTGCAGAGGGGGCTTTGGCACTGCCACCCCCCCCCCCCGGGATCTGCCCCACTGGGCAGATCTGCGCATAGATCTGCCTTGCTGGGGGCAGGACAGGAAACCCCCCCCCCCGGGGGGGGGGAGCATGGGAATTAGCCCTCCCCACACCCAGGGACATGCTGCAGCGCGGCCAGGGCCCCTCGCACAATCCCCGGCCTGGGAGCAGCGGGACGCGGTGGCAACAGGGCGCTGCGCTCAGCAGCGCCAGGGTCTGGTGGACGGGGCGGACGGGGTGGACAGGGTAGCGCTGCATCCCCGGGCCGAGCCGCCTGGCGCTGCGGAGCCGCGGTGCTGCGGCCCCGCGGGCAGCGGCTGCAGCTGCGGCTGCGAGCGGGGGCACCGCGGAGGGGGCCGCGGGGGCGGCCCCGGCCGCCGCCCGGGTGCTGGGGCGGCCGCTGCGCCGGCCCCGCCGCGCCGAGCGCTGCCCGACGGGGCTGCAGCCGCTTATCTGCTATCGATTTGCGCCGCGGCAGCGGGGCTGTTTGCTCGCACCTGGCGGCGCTCCGCCGGCTCCCGCTGGGCAGCTGCCGAGCCCCACGGCGGGGGAGACCCCGGCCCGGCCCGGCCCGGCCCGGCGCCCGCCGTGGGCAGCGGCCGGGGCTCCGCGCCCCACGCGTGTGCGAGGCCGCCGGCGCGGCGCGGCTTGGGGGGTGGGGGGGCAGCAAACAAGCTGGGGCTATCGACGCAGCATCAATCCTGCGGCCCCGACAGGTGAATGGGCTCGCGCTCACGCTGCCAAGATAAATGATATTTATTCGCTGCTAATAGGTTCCTACAAGAGGCCCCAACGAGGGACTTTTGAACCGGCAGCTCTCGCGGATGCGGCACGCCCCAGCCGGGAGGTTCCCCCGGGGGGGCGGCCGGGCACCGCTCCCCCCCCCAACTGCCGCGCTCAGCCGCGAGGCACCACAGAGGCAGGAGCGGAGCCCCACGGGGCCAGGCTGGGTGCTGGGAGTGGGGCTCAGGCCCCAGCCTCGCGAGCTGCAGATCCCACCAGCCCCACCACCTGCACACCCCTTCCCCGGGCCACGTGCACGGCCCCTGCCCCACGCACAGCCCCTGCCCCACATATGGCCCCTGCCCCACACACAGCCCCTGCCCCATGCACAGCCCCTGCCCCACGCACAGCCCCTGCCCCACACATGGCCCAGCCCAACACACGGCCCCTGGCTGCGCACCATGAAACACGGGACTCGGCTGGGGCTGGGACCTTTATTTCACCAGTGCTTGCGGGGCGACTGCGTCCAACGCCTGCCCCCAGCATGCCAGCCTGGCCGAGCGCACCACAGCCCCCGGGCAGTGCTGGCGACGGACAGGGCCGTGGGGGGACACGGCCTCTGTGGGGGATACGGCCTCCCGTCCCCCTCCCAGGGCCAGGCTTGGCCGCTGCAGGAGCAGCTCCAGGATCAGGGATGGCACCCAGGATCAGGGATGGTGCCCAGGATCAGGGATGGCTCTTGGGACCAGGGATGGCTCCCGGGATCAGGGACGGCTCCCAGGGCCAGGGATGGCTCCCAGGGCCGGGAATGTTTCCCCACCCACACCGACACCGAGGGCAGGGCTGGTGGCCCCACAGCTGCCGCGGGGCAGGCTGTGCCGAGGTGCTGGGACTGTGGCGRCAGTGCTCAGCCGCTGTGCGAGCCCAAGCCAAGCACTGAGAAGGCAGCACGGTGCTTTCGCAGCAGCAGCCGGATCTTCTCGTCATCCGAGTCAGGGTCCAGGGGCTTGTTGTACTCGTCGTCCTCGGTCTCAGAGGCTGCCCGCTCCCCGCCCGCGCCCCCAGCCCGCTGCGAGGAGGAGGAGGGCTCCAGGGCACTCTTCTTCCTCCACTTGGTCCGGCGGTTCTGGAACCACACCTGCACCCCATGGTGCCGGCACCATCAGCGACTGCCGCCTCGTGCCTGGCGCGGGCCGGCCCCACCAGACCACACTCACCTTCACCTGGGACTCCGTCATGCCAAGAGAATAGGCCAGCCGGGCCCGCTCTGGCCCAGCTAGGTACTTGGTCTGCTCGAAAGTTTTCTCCAGCGCGAAGATCTGGTGGCCCGTGAAGGTCGGGCGCGTGTGCTTCTTCTTGTGGATGCTGTCGGCCAGGTGGGCCGGGGCTGGGGAGGGAGGAGTGGGTGAGTACGGGGCTCGCCACACCACAGCCGCAAGCCCTGTCCCAACACCGGCTGGCCCCCTCCCCGCATTCCCCTCCAGACCCCGCATGCTCCACGGCGGCAGCCCGTCCCAGGCAGGCAGTGCTGCCCTCCGAGCTGGCCCGGCACTGCCAGAGCTGAGCTGCGCCCACCCACCTGGCACCAGCACTGCATTGTCACTGTGAAGGCACCAGTCTCCTCGCGCCCATCTCCGGCAGCAGGGCATGGCTCCGGTGCCATGTCCCTGCCCTTGCCTCACCAGGTGCATGGCCGGAGAGCTGGCAGCAGTGCCAGGAGTTGGCACTCTTGCTCCCCGGCCTGTTGCCCGAGGAGCATCCGAGGGCTGCAGCTGCTCGGCTGGCAGCACCTGGTCCCTGCCCGGGGGCTCCCGGGGGAGCATCGGGGCTCCATGCTGGGACGGGGCTCCCTGCAGCGCTGCTCCAGGAATGCTGATGCCAGCTGGGCAGCTTCCCCTGCCCGGGTCTGCGGCTCTGCCCTCCCATCCCATCCCGTCCCATCCAGGCCGAGCCTGCACCAAGGGGGCTGCGGTCCCTGCGGGGCAAGGGCTCTCCAGAGCAGCAGGCACAGCAGAGCCGGCTGCAGCTCGCATTGGGGCTGAGCAAAGAGTTAATTTCTGCTCCCGGACCGGCCCCGCTCCAGCCATGCAGTGGGAGACCGCCGCGGGCAGGCAAGCGCCGGCTGCGCGGGCACCRGGGCCAGGGCTGTTCTGGCTGTGCCCACGCGGGATGGTGGGAAGAGCCAGATGCAGCCCTGCCTGCACCGGTGCCTGCGCTGATGCCCGCGCTGATGCCCGCCGTGCCGCGCCGCGCCACGCCGCACTGTACTTACGGCCGCCGCAGTGCCGGCCACCACGCCAGTCCGGGGCGGCCTCCGCCCAGCAGCTCCGGCCCCGCGGCAGGTACTCGCCGCTGGCCTTGGGGAAGGTCCCCACCTGGGGCCCGTAGTAGACGCCCTGGGAGCTCAGTCCGCCAAATCCACCCGCGTGGGGGTAGCCAGGGAGGAGGCTGCCGTTCGGCGTCGCCGCGGGCCGGCTGAGGATGTCGGAGATGCCATGCGGGGTGCCCGCGGCCAGCTGGGCACCCAGCCCCGGGGCCCCCAGCTTGTAGAAGGAGCTCTGGACCGAGTACTGGCACACAGGCGCCTTGGCCTCAGGGAAGGGAGCCAGCGCCGGCCCGTTGAGCAGGAAGGTGCCGGGCAAGTTGGCATCCATGGTGCTGCGAGTCGCCCGCCCGCACGCAGCAGCCCTAGAGCCTGGCGCCCCAGGGCCGCGAGGGCCGGCCCATCCCTGGGGCRGTCAGGCCTGGGCGTCTGCCCGGTCTGCACCTCACCAGCAGCACCGCGGTGGCCTGGGGCCCCGGGCAGGCTGGTGCGGGATGCCTGGCAGGGATGGCGCCGGCAGCGGGCGGTGGGTAGCCACGGCCGCAGCGGGCGGCGGGCGGCCGGGCTGACCCCACGCCCGACGTGCCACCAGCGCCGGACACTCAACTTGGGCTTGAGCAGAGGCAACATTTCTCTGATAAAGATGTGGCCCATTAGAATACCCAGCCCCCATTGGCCAGGCTGCTGCAGGCGCTGCTCCCATTGGCTGGCCCATTGCGGGCTTGGCTCCCATTGGCTGCCCCATGGGGTCTGCCTGTGATTGGCTTGCTCCAGACAAATTGCCCTTTGAAAGCCAGCGGCGCTGGGGTTGCTGCGGGCCATGCACGCCCGCCAGGGCTGTGCACACACCCCTGCAGTCTCTCCCATGGGACACAGCAGCACCGGCTCCATGGGACACAGCAGCACTGGCTCCATGGGACACAGCAGCACCACCTCCCTTCTGCATGGCTGGGTGACCTCCTGCAGCTCAGACACAGGTGCAAACAGGGTGCTCATGGCCCCAGGCCTGCACACACTCGTGCATGCACCAGGCAGCACTAGCAGAAGGGCATGGAGTGCAGATGACACCAGATGGGCAGCCCCTTCCTAGCCCTTCCTGGGAGGCTGCTGCCAAGTCAGCCCCAACTCCTGCTTGCATCTTTCTGCACCCTTTGGCCTTTCCCCAAACACAGCACAAACAGCTGCCTGTCCCCTGCCCCCCCCCRCCCCCAGCTGTAGGGTAGGACAGAGGGGAACCTCATCTTGCCATGCTCCCTGGAGTTTCACTTCCCCACCCCCACCCCAAAAAGCAGAGATGAGACACAGTCTGTGTCATTTTCTTTATTAATTCATAGTCTGGTAGCTGGTGTACAGGGAAATGATCTATACATCAGGGGCTAAGACAGGGAGATCCAAAAGGCTTGTTTCCATAACAATTAAAAAAAGGAAATAAAAGTAATTTTTAAAACTTCTAAAAAGCTTCTAGTGTGCAGACTGCAGTATTCCCTAGGCTCATGTCGGATGCAGCCTCCCCCTACCAGCCCTACTAGCAATCCGAGCGCAAAGCAATGCCACTGCAGGTGCCTGGCACGGTTGCAGAACAGCACATTCCCTAAGGAGTATATGAGGCTGAAGCAAGGACCCACACACAACTCTATGGCGATGCTATCAGAGGCAGCTGTAGCGGTGGGTCTAGGGAGGTTACTCTACACAGCAAGGGCGATGGATGGAGAGTCTGTGCCCTACGTGGCTCAAACTGGGGGGGGGGGGGTCGTTTTGCTCTCTGAGACTAAGCTGGCTATTTGCTTCGCTGCAGCTAGGCTTCCTCCCCAGGCTGCAGGGGAGCCGCGGCTCTCCTGGCAGATGGACACCCTCTGCCACATGGGGCTGCCCTGCCAGCGCACCCCCTCGCACRGCCAGGAGCGAGCAGCGGGCTTGTTCTGCGTGTGGCCGCAGGGTGTGACTGCAGACCTGTGAAGCAGGTCAATGGCCACCTCCTGGGGAGAGCTGGGGCCCCGCAGCCCTGTACTGCAAACCCCTGGCCCTTGCCTTGGGTTAGGTAAGGGACAGAGCCAGGGGACGTGGGACCTACTGCTCCTACCGGCATCCTGACCTCCCGGGGTCAAGTGCTGCAGCAGATTCAGCCCGTGGTGCATCTCAGCCACGTGGGCAGTGCTGCCTGTTACTGCTAGTGTAGCGGGCCCCAGGCTGGCTCCAGCTCTAGGGGTGAGCGCTTGGTCCGAGCTGCCGCAGCAAGGCCTTCCACATGGCCAAAGTGCAGCTGCCCAGGTTGGTCCTGGGAGGGTCAGCATTGGCGGGGGTCGGGGCTGTGCTCATTTGTGACCTTGCAGGAGGCCAGGGGACCCTGCAGAGCCCTTGTGCGGGTGCGTGGTGCAGGTCTGCTGGCTCCTGCCAGCTCCTGGCTCATCTCCTGAGCAGAGATTGTGCTGAGTAGAGCTAGGCACAGCCCAATGCACAGCACAAGCATCCCCTGCTCTGTCACTACTCATTCTCCCTGGGCCCCAAGCACCTCCATGCAGGCTACCAGCTTCACTCCAGCTGGAGCCAACACAAACTGGGGCTTGCACCATGGGGCCAGGCCCATGGGACTGCTCCCACAGGCCCCTCTCTTCAGGCCAGGAGGTGACCAGAGAGGGGCACAGGGCAGGAGCAGTCTGCTGTCCTCCACTCCTACAGCCTCCCAGCTCCAGTCGCCAGAGCTGCTCACATTCTCCAACGGCTTGGCCCATCCTGCAGCCTGAAGAGGTATTTGGGAGCAGAGCTGTTAGTGCTTTGTACATACTGCTAGAGTGTCCCTAGGGGTTTGCATAGTATTTATTGGTTCATATACACAAGGCTGATTGCTGTACAGTTTACACTTTCAACACAAGCAACGAGCTCAGTGCTCTAGCCAGAGCCCTGCCCTGGTGGGAGACGTTGCACGTGCTGGGGAGAGGAAGGGCAGCCCTGCACCAGCCGCTCTGTTGAGGGTGGCTGTGCTCCTTGCAGCCCACCTGTCCCACGCTCCTGGCCACTGCTGCCCTTCCCATACCCCAGCGATTGCTGGGGAATGAGATGCGAGTCCAGCAGCGGCAGCACGGAGGCAGGGGCTGAGACCCTCTCCTTGCACGGCTGGCGGTGCCGTGCTGCCCCAGCCTCCCTCTCACGGCTGGGGCACGGGCATGGGGACGCATATACACACGCGAGCGCGCGAGGGTGGATGCTCCTTCCCTCGCGTTTGCTGCCAGCCCAGCTTTTGCCTCCCAGAGTAGCCAAGAGGATGGTGCCCCTAACRTGTGCAGCCGTCTCTGGGCTCCTGGTGGCAGCGGATCGGGGACGGAGGCCCCTCCGTCAGTATTAAGTACTGTAGCTCATGCGTCTGCAGTCAGTCAGTCATGCGAATAGGACGGTAAGTATGTCTCATACAGAAATCATGCCATTAGCCTATAGAAACATGTACAGCCAGCCCTGCTCCCCTCCACTCTCTTTCCTCTCTCCTCTTCTCAGGTATGTGTCAGAACATGTGTGGCGTTTAGTGGTTTGGTGTTGAGGTGAGATCCTGGAGAGACAGAGAGAGAGAGAGAGAGAGAGAGAGAGAGAGAGGGAGTTACCAGCAGCTCACAGTAGCACAGCAAGGAAAAAGGAAGGGGGCAGCTGGGCCTGCAGCAGCCCCAGATCCTTCTGCACCCTGTGCCTGTCCCACATGCAGCCATCCTGCCCAGCCAGCCCACAGCAAGCTTTAGGGGCATCAGAGAGGCAGCACCAGAGCCTAGCTGAGTGCCCTGCCTAGAACCAGCAGCAATGGGATGGGTGGTATCGGCGGCACTGTCCCTGCTGCAGGGAGCTCGCTGCAGCTTGGAGGGGTTGCCCATGTGTGAATTTGCATGCATCACCTGCCATGGGCCAGGGCAGTGGGGAGGGATGGTCCTGCACAGGGGGTGCACCAGCCTGCGGCAGCACCTCTTCTGTGACAAGCACCTCAAGCAGAGAATAGGCTTTGAGGGCTGGCCGCGTATGCAGAGCCTCGGGATGCAGGTGGGGAAGGTGCTGCAGGACAGGTGGCACCATCCATCCCCGCAGCAGGAGTCCCCAGTTCCTGCTGGTGTTGGGCAGGACTCAGCAGCTTTCGCAGCTCCCAGCTCACTTCCCAGGTTGGGCTGCCCCACAGGCAGTGCAACACCAGGAAGGAGCTGGGTGGGCAGCTGCAGGCTCTGGGACAGACACCTGCCTTTCAAAGCCAGCCCTGAGCCTCAAGCCTTGCCTAGGGCAACTGACTGCACCTTGCCCTCACAGCAGCAGGGAAGACCCCGCACGTTCTGCCTGCAGCCACTGGGCCACTTCCACAGGCTGCAGAGCAGTAGGAGCACTGCCTCACGGGGAGGCAGCCCCAGGCACTGTCCACAGCGTGGGGTAGGCAACAGGCGTGGACACAGGCGTAAGCCTCTTGACTGCTATGCACCCACAGAGATCCCACTAACACAGTGGGGAGAGAGGAGAGAGAGAGAGAGAGAGAGAGAGAGAGAGAGAGAGAGAGGACAGACAAACACAGCCACGCATGTGCAGCAGAGGCCTTTCCTCGGCAGGCTCCTTGCTGGCACAGACACGCTTGCAGCACCTTCCTACAAGTGCTGTGCTGCCCAGCCCAGCAGCAAGTACACAGAGGACAACAGTGCAGCTCGTCCAAGTATGCCATACCAAGCACCATGCCTTGGGCCTGGCCCACTTCCACCAAAGAGGGGAGGCTAGGGAAGCAGGGAATGCACAAGGCTCAAGGCATACTCCAGTGTCCACCCTGGGGAGCAATGGAAGAAGTGCCCTGCACCAAGGACAGGACCCTGCCCTCATCTCTGACAAGCGTCATGTCCCTGCACCTCACCACTCCTGCACCCCTGCTCCCCTTGTATCCAGCAGCAGCATCCCACCGCCACCTGCTGCCCTTTCCCAGCTGCGTGAGCCTGAGCAAACCTCGTTGCCGCCCTCTTGTGCCGCCTCACAGGGAAGGCTGGCAGCAGGAACTGCTCACAATTTCCCATCAGGAGTGCTGCAAGCAGAGGCAGCAGGCCAGGCTGGCCCAGCAGAGCCATGACACCCGCATCTGCCTCGCTCCTGGGCTGCACCCCAGGGGACAGGGAGGCAGAGGTGCAGGCTCCAGGGGTGCAGGCTCCAGGGATGCCGCTTCGCTGCAGCGAGGCTGCATGGCTGGTGCTGGTGGATGAAGGGGACAGCTCTGTTCTGGGCTGAGGCAGTCCTGGGGCTGTCCTGGAGGGAACAGTTGTGGAGGGACTGTCAACTCCACAACAGTAACTGCAGCACTGGGTCCTGCTCCAGGCCAGATACAAGGCAGTGGGGGAAGAAACCGGGCCAAGAACTGGAACTGCCCCCGTGCAAGTGCTATGCACTCCCTAGAGCTGTTTTGGATACAGATCCTCCCTCTGCCACAGCCTGCTGCAACCAGGAGTAACAATCCCGTGGCCCCGTCACTGCGGATGTGGGATTGCACTGGAGTAATGACTCTAAGGATCCAGGCTGCTGTGGCCACAGTAGCAGCCCTGGTAGTGCACTGCAGTGGAGAGCTGAGTGCAAATGTGGATCCAGTGCCAGGAGCTGGCTGAGGACCACTGCAGAGGAGAGGCACAAGCCCATGCACCTCACCCAGGCTCTGGGCCCAGGCACAGGCTAGCAGCCGGGGCACCAAAACCGCCTGCCTTCAGCTCTTGGCTGCAGCAGAGCAACCCCCTGGCAGCCTGAGAGCTGGACACAGCCTTGCTGGCGCTCCCTGGGGACGAGGYGTGTGTCCCAGTAGCTCCGTGCATGAAGCAGCATGGGGAGCTGGTGAGAAGAAAGAGCAAAGGTGGGGTTACCTCAAAAGAGGCCATTTGAGGGGTCACTGCTTTCCCCTTTTCAGGCTGGCGCGTTTCACTATCYGAGCCCCCATCCTGCCCCCGGAGACCTCCAATTTCGGGACACGGACTTGCACCTCCTCCTGAGGGAGCCGCAGGGGCGGGAAGCAGGACACCACCCCGGTGGACGGACAGACGGACAGACAGAGAGACAGAAAAGGACAGGAGAGGGAAAGGCAGAGTCAGATGGCAGAAGACTGAGCAAGAAGACTATGGCGCAGAGGGCAAGAGTTGCCCCAGCAGCCGCAGAGGGGCGACAGGAGAGGAGAGCAGGACAGGAGGAAGGACAGAGGGCAGTGGAGCCCCGGCACCCCACAGAGGCGGTGCTGGCCCAGGGCCAGCGCCTGTGGGGCCGGTGCCTGTGGGGCTGGGCTACGAGACGCACTGTACCTTGGCCCCCAGACCGTCCCGATGCAGGCTGGCATATTTCATGAAGTGATCGGCCTCAGCCTCCAGGTCACGAGGCTCCTGCAGGGAGCCCTCCAGCAGCAGCTCCTCATGCTCCCGCCTGCTGTCCACGTCCCTCGGGCCCAGCTGCCGCACCACCTTCCGGATGACCTGCGGAGACCAGGCCACGGGCATCACGGCCAGCCCACGCGGCGGGGTACAGCACCAGCACCCACGCCCCACGCGCAGGGTCCAGCCAGAGAAGCGCCACAACCTTCACTGGTGGCGGCAGGGAGCAGGAGCCCTGCAGGGCCCTGGCTGCAGTGGGGAGTGGGCAGCCAGCAGAGGGGAGGGAGCAGAGCGCTGCAGCATGCCTGCCACTGGCACTGTGCCCCAGCCACTCACCTTCTTGGTGACGATATTGCCTTGATCGTCTGTGAACTGCTCCTCCGTCACCTGCTCCCCAGGGAGATTGAGGACTTCATTCCCCTGCAGCAAGAGGAGGGACAGCAGGGCATCTCAGGGGGGCAAGAGGAGCCCCTTTGCAGCGGGACAACATGCTGACATGCACCCGTGGCCTCTGTCTCCCACAGGGCCCCGGTCCCTAACTGCTCTCCTGTCCACATTAGCCCCGGGGCTGGGCTTTTGGCCCCTTGCCCGTTACCTTCACAAGGACGCGCCGGCGGACAACCCTGGTGGAGAACAACTCCTCATCGTCCGCCAGCCCCTGGCTCTCCCCGAGCTCCCTGTCCAGCTCGTGGTGGGCGTGCTTGAGCAGGAAGCGCAGGGAGCCCCTGGCGATGTGCAGGACGTTCTGGCAGCTGACCAGGAAGAAGGTCAGCAGCACCAGGGCGATCAGCAGCTGTGCCAGGAAAGCCCACATCCCACCCCGGCGGCTCCCAGCGGTCCCGGCCTGCCGCTCAGACCCCAGCCATGGTGCCCGCAGAGCCCCGCAGCACGGGAGCAGCCCCTGGCGCCGTGGCCCCGCACTGGGCGCTGCCGTAACTCGAGCTGCCACAGATCAGCTGGCCATGGGCGGGAGAAGGCAGCAGGCAGCTGGGGTGTCCTTTGCACTCACTTCTGTCCAAGTCATCAGAGGCAGGGCAGTGACAGCACCACCCTTCCCCAGTCGGGTCACAGTGGCAGAGACAGCCCTGTCCCCCTCCCCATCAGCCCGCGCCGGGCTCTGCCAGCAGCTGCTGCCCAGGCGGGCAGCACTCAGCCCTCGGTCCCAGGGTAAGCGCAGCCCTTGGCAGGGGGGCCTGGGGGCTCTGGAGGGTCACGGGCATTGCGAGCGACACTGCAGACGGGCACTGCTGAGCCGAGCAGCTGCCCCCCTGCAGCCACCGGGCACCGTGCTGGAGGTGTGTGCCCCAGCCTGGGACACGCCTGCCCTCGCCCTGTGTCTGCCAGAGCTCTGGGGCTGCGCAGGACGCCCACCACCCAGCTTGGCCCCAAGGCCAGCTCTATTTCTGGGCTCTCTGTGCCCAGTGCTGGCAGGCTCTTGGACAGGGACCAAGAGAGATACTCTATTAGGAAGTGAGCAGGGTGACCGGCTGGGTTATAAATGGAGAGCAGGCGCATGCATGCAGAGTGCAAACCAGGCTATTCTGGGCCAGCCCTGGGCAGAGAGGCCCCCACAGAGGCAGGGGGCAGACAACTCGCCAGGACACCTCCACCTCTTGCAGCCCAGGTCAGCCCAGCTGGCCCTACGGCAGGCTCAGGAATGAGCTGCCCGTGGGGTTTCCATCTCCYGTGGTCCAGGTCTCCTTGCTCTTACCCTCATCTGCACAAAGAAGCTGCTGTCTGTCTTCTGCCAGTGGCCGAAGGCCTGGCCCATGGAGTGCTGGGGCTGCCAGTCGCTGTGCTCTGCGGAGTTGATCCGCATCGGCTCCACGGCTGGCACCAGGACCTGCTCTTGCTCCTGGCCCTGCACCCCGGAGGCCGTAGTGTGTGTCAGGTGCAGCCTTCGGGTGACCCCCTCCTGCCAGGAGCCCGCTGTCAGGTCCTGTAGGCAGGAGATAAAGGAGCCTTCTGCATTCCAGTCCCTCAGCCTGGGCACCGGAGAGGGACAGGGACAGGGAGAGAGAGACAGAGAGAGAGAGGCAGTCAGCTTTGCCACGGAGTTGCTGCACCATGGAGCACCAGCCTGCCTCTTGCAAACACACCTGCGCACCCTGCACACCCCTAGGCTCAAGGCTCACTGGCTCCTGGTGCCACCAGGGCCCAGAGCAAGCAGCATGAGATGCAGATGTGTAAAAAGCACACACCTGCTCTCCCTATGCTCCCTGCCTGTCCTGTGGCCTCACGGCCCAACTGTCTCTGGACTCTGCACCCTGGTCTGCAACGGGGTCTAAGGCAGCACCCTGCACCACCAGGCTCTGCTGGGGACCTCAGCAGGAYTGGTGCCACTGAGGGCGTGTGAGGAAGTGGCCCAGGCTGAGCTGGCTCTGGCAAGCATAACCTACATGCAGGGCCTGGCTGTCTGTGCAGGGTCCCTCCCAGGCGTTCTGCGAGGAGCCCCACAGAGCATCTCCAGAGAGGTGCCAGGGGCTCAGCCTGAGCTGCCACTCTCTCTGCCCAGAGGTGTTAGGGCTCCAGAGCCGGAGACCTGCACAGGAGTGAGCCAGGCTGGGAGATGCCTGCAGCTGGCCCAGTGCAGGGCAATAGCTGGTGATGCAGCTCCGCTCCCCTCCCATGGCCTCCCTGGTGCCCCAGGCCACAGTACCTGTCTGCACTCTTCTCAGCCATGTGGCTCACAGTAGGTGATGCCGTGATCCTGGCTTGCGCCTTCTGCTGAACTGAAACAAAAGAGACTTCACTCTCTGGGTCCTGCTCCCTGGCCATCCGCAGCTGGCGATCACTGGCTGGCATCTTCCCCTCTGGCCTCTGACCCTCCTCCTGCTCTAGCAGGTCAATCAGGCCATTCATGGCATCTGAGTCCACTGTGTCATCCTCAACCAGGTCCATAGAGCCCAGGYGGTCTGGGCCATGCGCGTCTGCCAGGAGCTGACCCGGGAATCGGCCTTCGCTTGTGGCGTCCGAGTCCTCGGCCTTGCTGCACTCCAGAGAGGAGTCCTCAGCAGTCACCAGTGAAGGGGCGAGCCCCGAGGACCACACCTGCATGTCGGACATCTCCATCAGGGCGTCCTGCTCAGTGGCAGCCATGGGGATGGCATCCATGATGGCCACCTCATTCCAGTACTGGTCGGCACGCAGCGGGGACGGCAGTGTGTAATGCAGGGAGGCAGGGGACAGCAGCTCGTCCTGCAGCGAAGCATAACCTACATGGGCAGATAGAGGCAACATCTCCAGCAGCCGTCTCACACGCACACACAAGCGCAGCTGGGAGAAGGGGAGCAGCCTCAGCAAGGGTGCCTGCCCTGGGGACAGCATTTTCCTGGCCACGCTAGACCCCAGCTGCTAGGTTGAGCAGGGGCGGCTCGCAGCAGTGGCAGCCTTTGCACGGTCCCTCTTGCCCCTGCAAGCGCCACAGTGCCTCCCTTCGAGTGCTGGCTCTGAGCTGGGCAGGCCCTGGGGTGCTGAGCACACCAGCCGGGGGCTGCATGAATGCCCCATCCACACTGCAGGGCAGAGGCCTCTTGGCTACCTTGCTGCCTTAGCTCCTGCGTGTCTGCCCACAGGCAGCCTCATCCGGCTAGCCGAAGGTCTGCCTAGAGCTCACGTTGCCAAGTCCTGCAGGCACCAGCTCATGAAGCTAACCCTTCCACATGGTGCAGAGGAGCAGGCTGAAGGCAGCACCAGGAGCAGGGACGGACAGTGCGGCTTGGGGGCCCTGGCACATGTTGTGCAGCCCTGGGGCTCTGCAGGATGCAGCTGGGGCCCTATAAGCCTGTCTTTGTCTCTGGGGCTAYCAGCAGCTGTCAGGTCCTCATCCATGGCGGAGCGGACAGCCTGGTCGCACTGACATGGCCTGCAGCTGGGCCAGGCACTCCCACCCAGGCAGGTGGCTTTGCTCAGCCTTTTTTTTTAGCTCTGAGCCACTGGCCCCTTTTTCGCCCCCAGAGAACTTGTCCTGCTCTCCAGGCAACCAGGGATTGCCAGAAGCAGCCAAGACAYGGAGGGTAACCGGGAGCCCCCAGTGCAGTAATGGTGCCCTCTCCCTGGGCAAGAGCAAGCCATGCAGGGCTACCCAGGGAGGTGCACAAGGCAGTGCAGGAGGAGGTGGCCCAGGGTGGCTGCCTGCGAGGGCCACACAGCCATGCACGGGGACAGTCCCTGGTGACATGCGGTCGCTGGAGCTGGACATGACTCCCGGAGGGCTCAGCTGAGGTGGAGACAGTGGAGACAGGCAGTGGAGGAGGATGAGAGAAGGAGAGGCCAAGATGAGCTCAGAGGAGAGAAGTGACAAGAAGTGACCCACAGAAGTGCCCGCACCTGATGGCACTGGGTGGCATGTTTGAGAGAGCACAGAAGAAGGAGAGAGAGCAATCAGCAGGAGTGGCGCAAGGCAGKGCCGCAGTGCAGGGCCGCAGCAGCACACAGCCCCATCCCTGCTCCCAGGGGACACACTGCAGCTGAGCCCGGCCATCCCACACCCAGCACGCCTCGCCTGGGATCAGGCACGCAGCCACAGCCAGACACCTGGGCCTCTGCGAGCTCCCAGGCCATGGGTCAGCCCAGGAGGCCAGGGGCATCCTTCCTCCCTGGCACGTCAGGATGAGGAAGCACTAGGTGCCCGTCCTGCCCGGAGAGCTCCAGGGAAGGCAGATTTCTGCCTGAAGGCTGGCCAAGTGTTTTCCACAGCAAAGGACCCAGTGCAGCAGATGCATCTGTCTGCCTGCACCGTCAGGGGGTGCCGGGTCCAGCACCCACCTCACACTGCTGACTGCCTTGCCTGCAGCCAGCTGGCTCTGGCCAGGCAGGATGTCAGCTCCAAGCCTGCCTCTCCTCTTCTCTGCTCCCCAGGGCTCTCCCCGCTGCCCCATCACAGTGCCCAGGACTCACCATTCATCTGGGACGGTGAGAGGGAATAGTCTCTGTCCGTATAGCGCCAGCTGCCCTTCAGGCTGCGGCTCTGTCGGCCAGAGCCCTCCAGCATGTTGACAATCTCGCTGCGGTCAATATTCCTCAGTGCYGTATACAGGCTCTCGACTGCAGGGGGAAATCAGTGTCATCAAGCAGCAGGGCAGGCCAATGGCTGGGGACACAGCTATACCCCTGCCACACGCAAACCAAGCAGGTGTGTGTGAAATGGCTGCATAAATCCAGCCAGGGACCCCTGAGCAGGCACACATGGGTGTGCTACATGGCTGCTGTGCGCAGCCAGCACAGCCGTGCCCACAGGCATAACACACTGCGGGTGTGTGCACCGGTGCTGGGAGGCCTTGTATGCACATCCAAGAGAGCCCAGCTCACGGGACCTGGCCCAGCTCTGGGTGGAGGGAGAAGAGCYACCCCAGCTGCTCCCAGAGATCAAGGAGGGGTCAGCACTGCTGGGCCAGAGCTGCAGCCCTGAACAGACCCCAGCAGCAGGTGCCGGCCACCTCGCAGGGCCACCGCCAGGCTGCTGCTGGTGGCGCATGGCTGGTACTCACTCTTGGCGTTCTTGTCCTCGCGGCTGACCCAGAGGTTGAGTAAGGCCATACTTTGCTCCAGCAGGGAGTTGGGGTTCTCCACACGTATCCTGTTGATGTCTTCCACCCCAAACTGCAGTTCACGTGCCAGCTCTGGGGGAGACACCACATCTAAGGATCACACTCAGGCACCAGCCACCAGCTCCTGAGCCGAAAAGGCTAAGGATGTCATGAGGGACTCAGCCAGACCCAGCACAGTCCCCCCATGCAGCATGCAGCCAAACACAGCAGAACATGCAGGAGCAGGAGCTGGGATGGGGCAGAGATTGAAGACCGTCTGCCTAGGCTGGCTGTGGCCAGCTCAGCAGTGTCTCAGGCTGAGGAAAAGCATGAGTGCTGCTGTTGGGTACGCGGCTGCAATGAGAGTGCTGGGCCCACGTGGCTGGCACTCACCACCTACACGTCAGCTCTGGAACAGCAGCAAGGCTTACAACTCAGAGCAAAACCCCAACCTGGCATCTGTGTGCATGCTTTGCATTGTGTGCACAGCTGCAGGTAGGCTCATTTCAGTGCCAAGGTATGTTCACAGGTTAGCAGAAGAGCTGGGACCTGCACAGCCAGCCTGTCAGAAGAGCTAGTGCAGACTGCATGCATACAAGCTGCACAAGGGACCAGCTCTCAGCAAGACTCCCCTGGGCAGCACAAAGCAAACTCTGCCCAGCAGCATGTTTCCAGCCTTTTTAAGTGCCAAGTTTCAGAGGAGCCTCATGCATCACCTGAGTCTGCACAGTGTCAACTCACCTGCCCAGCTGAGGCCCAGCTGTTCTGCTATATCAACCATCTTCTGGTCTGCCCTGTCCGTGCTGCTCAGAGAGCCTGGAGGAGAAGAGGTAAGTCACAGCTTCACCTGTGCAGGGCCCTGCACCAGGGTGGGGAGGTAAAAGGTAGCCAGCTGCAGGGCTCTGTGCAGACCTGTAGGCATTGCACTTGCTTTCAGGACACCGCAGGGCAGGGCCAAGGAAACCACTAGGGAAAGGGAACCCGCCCTGAGTGCGAGTATGACAGGGTCAGCCTTTTCACCTGGCCTGGGCAWCCCTACCCCCTGAGTGCAGGTGATGGGAGGGCTTGGACAGGCCCGCAGGCTGCATACCAAGACTGCTCTCACTGAGGATGCTGTATCTCTCCCGTAGAGCCAATGGCGTCAGTGTCCTCCTCCGCTCCTCGCTGCCACTTCCCTGTGCAAGGTGATAGACCAAGGGGTTACCAGCCTGTGGAAACAGGGCAGCAGCTCTGCCCTGACACCACCACTTCTCCCAAAGCCCTGGAAGAGTACAGTGTGGCCACCTGGAGCAGCTGAGGAAGGAAAGTCAACCAGCAAGTGCCATTCCCTGCGCCTGGAGGAGGGAAAGGYCCCCTCTGCCAGAAGTGCCCAAGACCCAGCACTGACCTTGGTGCAGGGCGGTACACTGATGTTCAGGTGGCAGAGAACATGCTGCAGGTCCTCATACTTCATAGCCTTGCGCAGGAACGACAGGGAGCCGCTAGCTTCCCGGCTGCTGTCCCGCACCTGCACAGCAAGAGCCAGGTTAGCTGGACCTGAGCAGGGCAGGAGCGGGGACCGCTCTACAGCTCAGCCCCAGGCCCTGCCATTACCTTGATGGGGATGGCGAGACGGTTCTCCCGGAAGGACTGGAAGAGGAAGGTGCGCGGCTGTGTGGCCTTCTTGACAGGCACCAGGTTGCCCGAAAGCTCGACGTGTAAAGGCATTCCCTCCACCACCTAGCAGGGGAACAGAAAACAGGCTCAGCCCCTCCACAGCCAGTGCTGCTTCCTGTTCCCCTGGACAGGGACAGGTAACCCTGGCTCTCCTCCCTGGATCAGGGCCAGGCCCTCCACAGGCATCAGTCTCCCCTCACAGGGCAGTCCTCACCCTGCTGCCCTCCAAGCATGCCGTTGGGGACATACCTCAATGTCCCGGCTGCGGGCCACCTCTGTGAAGTTCTCATGCTGCTCCAAAGTCTTGTCGACCTTGTCATCGGTCATGCAATAACAGCGCAGCCGGCCTTCCCTCACATCGTTCATCTTGGCAAACACCACAAATTTGGCCATGTAGGGCACGGCTGTCAGCTCCTTGTACAGCGTGGTGGCGAAGTGCACGGCCTCAGCTGTGCGTGGACAGTCTGCCAGCCAGAACCTGCAGGAGGGCTGGGTCAGAGGGACTGTGGGGACTGCTGGGTCAGTGGCACCAAGAAAGCTGACCTCCAGCCTGGTAACAAACTGCACTGCAGAGGGTGCCCCAACAGCCCTGGGCACAGGAGCAGCATAACCTAAGGAAGGTATCACCCAGGCACAGAGTGCCCACTCCCCTCTGCACACCCAGCTGTCACACGTTTCCCAATGCATACAGAGGTAGCATGGGGGGAGTCTCAAGGCTTGCATTCAACTGCCCTGCACATGGGAATATGGCAGCACCAAGGAGACTGTGAGCACAGAGACTGTGAGTACAGAGCCTGCACCCCAGGATGGCCCAAAAATCAGAAGATGCCCCCTGCTCATCACCTGCTTGCCCATGGCTTACCTGGCAGACACGTTGGTGGTAAAGTTAGCGCACTCGTTGGCATAGACCAGCTTCGTGGTGCCTGTTATATCTTCCCACTGAGCTTGGGCTGTCCCTCCTGCAGCAGAAAGCAAGGGTGAGCATGCTGCCTTTCCTAAAGCCTGGGGCCTGCGTTCCCCTGACACTTGCTCTCTCCACTTCACTGCTGTGATCTGTCCTTAGTTCCCAGGAGCTGCATCCCACTGAGGCCACCCAGCCCATTCCCACTGGAGAACACTTTCCCCTGCACGGCAGGGCTGGGCAATCTCACCGATGACGCTGCAGAGCAGACGCAGGCTGGTGGTATCACCCTCGCCACTGTCCCGGGGGCTGTCCTTCCAGGATGGGGGCAGTGGGATGCGGAGGCCGATGGGGCGGTGGAATTTCCTCCGGCGTGGCTCCACCGTGACAACGGGGCTGAAGGTCGCCTGGTTCCCCAGCAGCTTGGTCACCAGCTCGTCGGGCACAGGCTGTGCCTGTGGGCAACGCAGGTGGGTGTCAGGGCTGGGCCCATCCGGTGGGCAGCCCCGGGCCCCTGCAGGAGCACAGCCTGGCTCCTGAGCAGGCTGTCTAGAGCCCCCAGGGCTCACCTGAAGGGCCAGCTTCACCCTCTTGGTGACAGCAGTCTCCGGGAAGGTGGCCTGCACCATGGGCACTAGTGTGCTTTTCAAACACCCTCCCTCAGGGCCGATCAGGTCACAGTCCTGGCAAATCCGGGACATGACCACGAAGTAGAGAGGGAAATCTGTGGTGATGATGCGGCAGATCCTCTTCTTCTCCAGCTCCTCCTGGCTATCCAGCTCTGCGAAGGCAGCACAGTAACTGACCGKAGTGCAGGGCCCAGGCACACACCAGGCCCACGGCCCTCATCTGCCAGATCCTCTGAGCTGCACTGATCACACCACACTGTGCTCAGCACCAACCCCACCGCCTCACGCTCTGGGCATGGCCCGTTCCCAGGCCTGCTGCAGCCCCCTCGAGGGGCTTGGGGCTGCCCTGACCAGCAGGAGCTGCACCGATGCTGAGCCCCGCTGACGCCGAGCCCCTGTCGGCCTGGCACACTCACCTTCATCCATGCCGTTGAGCAGCTGGTCCAGGTAGCTCTCCTCATAGCGGTTGCGGTGCTCCTTCCAGACAGAGCCATTCTCACTGCGCAGCACCACCAGCTCGCGGTCCCCGCGCCCGTATGAGGCRAAATGCGGGATCTCCACAATCACAGGGCTGCGGGCAGCAAAGGGAGGGCACTCACACCCAGAACCTGTCCACCGGGACACCCCACTGGCGAGCGGCCCCCTGCCAATGCCTGGGCAGTGCCCTTCGCCCACTCCCAACAAACTCCGGAGGAGGAGGGCAGGACTCCTCACACCCCTCCCTGGGACATGGGGCTTCTCTGCGCCAGCAGGACCCTGCTCGTAATGGCTTTTCCCGTGGTGGCCCAGCCACCACTCCACTGCCCGGCAATAACCCGCCCAGGAGCATGCTGCCCCTGGCCTAGGGTGCGTCTTGCTGGCCAGCGCCTGCTGTGGGACGTGGTCGGGGACATTCCCGCACTGGACCCTCCATGGGCATAAACTGGCACAGGTCTTGCCACCAGCTGGCAGAGCCTCTGGGGGAGCCAGGATGTGTCCCCAGTGCTGGGAGGAAGAGCCCCAGCGCAGCAGCGCCAGCCCTCGGCGCTCACCTCAGGAACTGGGCGCCGGCGGGYCCCAGGGCAATGATGCGGCTGGCCAGGCCCTCCTCCTCGGCCAGTGGCGGGGGAGCCGGCAGCTTCTGGGGCTTCACCAGGCGGCAGGTGATGCGAGTCGGCGCGGCGCAAGTGCGGGGCGGGATGACCACACGCAGCCCGTTGTGCCGGCTGCCCCGCATGGAGCCGCCGCGGGCGTCCACCATGAAGCTCACCAAGAACCTGGGGGGCAGGCAGAGACGCAGGCAGGCTGGCACGCTCCGGCCAGGCACGCTGCCACCAGGCGCACACCTGCCGCAGGGGTTGGGCACTCACCCTGTGTGCACGGGACTGGCCACCGGGCTGATGTTGTCCGAGGTCTCCGTGGCAGGGCTGCTGGGGATCAGCGAGTCCTCGTCGAACTCCTTGGAGGGCTGCGCAAGACAGGGGCAGCCCCACTAGACGCAGCTCCTGCCTGGGGGCCTTGAACCCACCTGCCCTTCCCACACCACCGCACAGGGAGGCCCCCCCCGGCAGCCCCCACCATGCGGCCAGGCCCCACTCCCACCCCACACTTCAGGCTGTGCCCAGCGGTGGTGGAGCAGGCTCACTCTTCTGGGCTGGGGGCAGCCGCATGCCAGGAACGCCCCAAAGTTGGGGGCCATGACAGATGTGTGTCTTGTGCTCACCTCCTGCGGGGAAACCAAGGGTGCATGCAGCAGACTGACTTGCTCGGCTTCTGCCTCAATAGGTCCTACCTGCTCAGGCTCCTCTGCTCTGGTCACCACAGTTTCAGGTGGGATGCAAGAGACCTGCAGGATGGCTGGAGACTCCACTCTGTGCAGGAGAGGACAGTGAYGGTCACTGAAGCAATGAACCCTCAGGCCTCTGAGTGCCCCCAGCCTATCTCCAAGGAACACCAGGGCTGGAGGGCACAGGGGGACTCAGCAGCGACCCGAAGTCCTGGCACTGGCCCAGCACCAGCCGTGCTTGCTATCCCAGGATGCTCAGCGCTCCATCTGCCRCCCAGCTTTTTCCCTTCCTGCTCCCAGCACCCAGCCAGCCCCTTGCCCTGCAGCTGCTCCCTCCCTGCCATCCAGGGCCTCTTACCTTTGTTCCAGTGTTGTCTCGGTCACAAACTCCAGCACCTCCCTCTTGCCCTCCTGGTCCCTGGCATYGGGTGTCTTGGGCTTGGGTGCAATCAGCTCCTCCTCTGAAACCAAAAGCTGGCTCAGCATACAGAGGGGCAGAAGGATAGGGAGCACAGGTGCCCTCCCTCAGGACTTGAGCCAGCAGGACCCTTCTCTGCTCCCGCTGCTGGCCTCACCGAGCCCTTGGATCTCAGCAACCACAGACCTGCTTTGCCCTCAGCCAGACGGGCTTTGTGCTGGCCACAGCAAGGCCCACAGTGCGGGTTAGTGCAGCAGGAGCTGTGATAGCTGTTAGGAGCCTGGGCAGCCAGACGACCCCTTTCCTGCAGCACCCAAGCACAGAGCAGGGCCCACTGGGGACACTCCACAGTTGGGTGCTAGGAACAAGAGTGAGGACAGAGTTGGTGCCACAGGAAGGATGCTGTAACACTGCTGAGTGCATCAGTGCACCCCTCCCTGGAGACACAGCCCCTGTCCAGCACTACCGCTGGCCCAATTAATGCTTGCTGAGGAATCGACCAGGGCTCAGCTTTTGCTGAAGCCCTACAGGAAGGGGCCCAGCTCCTCCCAAAGCAAGGAGCCAGCCCCAGGGTGATGGGCAGGGGTCCAGAGCAGCATGGAGACTCTCCAGCACTCCAGTTCATGGGCAGAAGCCCCCCCCCCTCCACCCTTGGCCAGAATGAGCTGGAGCCAGGGACAGAGCCCAGGGCTGCCAGGGAGACACCAGAGGGACAATCCTGTTCATGCAGTCACACCACAGAGAGCAGCACAGACACAGATGGGCAGGGCAGGATGGCAGGGCCTGTGCCGCAGAGCACCAGCCCATCAGCAAGACTCAGCAGATGGATGTGGTGAGCGGATGGTTAGTGGCTGTGGGGTGAAATGGGTCATTGAGCCAGGGCATAGGGACACACRTTTTCATACCCATTAGAGTGACATGAGCAGTGCCTGCAAAGTAAGAAGAGGCAAAGGTGAGGTGTTGGTGGGAGGGAGCACAAGGTGTCCAGGGGYGGACGGGCTGGGAGTGGTACCACCYGGGGGAGCAGGGCACTGCAGGATGCTCTGCATGCCCAGGGGTCTCTGCAAGGGCTTTGCCCCTGGGGCACAGGACCCATGAAGAGGTGCAAGCACATCTCTCTTGCACAGTGCAGGGAAGTGTGCRGGCAAGGAGGTGCCACCCAAGAGTCTCATGGGCTACCCTCTTCCTCTCCACGAGATCCCCCCAGTACCACCCAGCTCCACCACCCTGGCCAGCAGAAACACCTGCTCCCATCCCTGGGGCTCCTGCCTGCCACACCGGCCAGCCAGCAGATCCCTGGGGTGGTGCAACCCCAGCTCCAACCCCTCACCTTCATCCTCTGACACATCCAGAATCTCGTCTACAGTCTCCGGGAAGCTCATGCGATGCTTTTCACTGACTGACTGCAAGAGCAGAGGGGAGTCAGAGCAGTGCAGCAACCCACAGCCCGGATCCCCAGCCCTGCACTAGCTACCCAGTGCTCGATGCTGGCTCTGCAATGCTGCCGACGGGGGTTCAGCTGTCCCCAGGCAGCCTCTGACCCTGAAGCAAGCCCACGGCAGCTGCCTGGGGCTCGCTGCCTGGTTAAGGGCAGCAGACTCCTGCCTGGCTGCCTCCAGCCCCAGCCCTCCTCCATAGGGCTCTGGGCCCAGCCAGCCCCATCCTCCAGGGACTCACCGGGATGCTGGTTTCCTCTGTGACAATCTTCAGCACGTCCGTGACAGAAATGTAGCCAAGCCGCTTTGCAATGGCCAGAGGGGTGGTGCCATTCTGTGCAAGGAGACAGGACATGGATCAGCTGCAGCCATGGGGAAGCCCGAGCAGGTGGGTGTCTGAGCTCGCCCCTGGGAGAGCGGGGGGGGGGCTGAGTGCTGTACTCACTGTGCTGATCTCGTTGGGAGATGCACCGTGCTTCAGCAGCAATGTCACAATGTCTGTGTGGCCCTGCTGCGCAGCTTGGTGCAGGGGGGTGTAGCCCAGCTGCAGGGGAGGATAGAGGGTGCTGCTGTCAGCTCCAGGAGCCTGCTGCCCTAGAAACGCTCCCAGGCCTCACACTATGCTTCATGCCTGGAGCACAAGGGCTGCTCCCGCCTTGCTAGGGTGAGCAGAAGGTTCTGCAGAACCCAGGAGTTGCCCAGGGCTGCAGCTGGACTACAGCAGCACCCAACCATGGAGACCAGATGGCTCAGGGCAAGGAGGGAAGAGCCTGAGCCTTCCCCATAAGTCTTCAGGTGCTGCTGCCCAGGGCAGAAGGGTCCTTGGAGCACAGGCCATCTCTGTACCTTAGTCTTAGCATTGACGTCAGCCTGGTGCTGCAGCAAGAACTTCACCAGCTTGATGTTCCCGTAGTGGCTGGCCACATGCAGTGGGGTATAGCCCATCTGAAAGACAAGACAGGGTGTCAGCCTGTCCTCATCAGTGCTTTCTGCCATTCTGGCTTAGCTATGCTGATCCCATGGGCAAGCTCCACAGGGCATGTGTGCTGGCGCTGCCTGAGAGCCCAAGGCCAGGGTGGTGGGCACGCTGTAGTGAACATCACATTGTGCCCAGGGGGACATCGGTGAGCTGTGGGAGCAGACAAGAAGCATCCCCAGGGAGCTGGGGGGAAGAGGAATGAGTCCTTGAGACACAGACAGGATGGGAAGGAATGCCTGAGAGAGGGGAAGGCCCTTGCACAGAGAAAAAGACCAAGGTTGCTCTTGGAGGGAGCCTGAGATGTGACTCCTCCATGTGTTTGCACCCTCAGTCAGGGTCAACCCTCTAATTTACCTTGGTTGTTGCATCCACTGTGACTCCATGTTTCACCAGAACATCAGCAACCAGCACATGCCCCTCTTGGGCCACGAGATGGAGAGGAGTCAGGCCACTCTGCAAAAAGAGTAGGTCACAGGCACAATGGTAATGCCAGCATTGTGGCTGTCTACCAGCAGGCAGCAGAGTCTGCTACCCTGTCTGCTAACTCCTGCCAGGGTGTCCACCTCCAGCCTGGCAGAGAAGTGCCAGGCCAGCTTACCTTGTTGCCAAGGTTGCCATTGGCTTGTTTGGAGAAGAGCAGTGCCACCATGTCTGCATGCCCCTCCTGGGAAGCCAGGTGCAGGGGGGTGACTCCCTGCATGGACTCTGCATTTGCAGAAGCCCCATATTGCAGCAAGCTGCTGGCCACCTCCATCTGGTTCTGCTTGGCAGCAATGTGCAGGGGGGTGTACCCATTCTGCAAGAGGAATGAGAGAGGAGCCATTGCACAGTGCTYGGGACCCACAGGGCAGACCAGCAGGGACAAAAGGTGCCACCCTGCCTCTCCAGGCCAGGTCTGCCCTTTCTAGTCACCACCAGAGCCGATGCTCCACGGTGGAAGGCAGGCTTACGCCCAAACCACTTCCCTGACAGCAGCTAGCCCTGACACTGAGGGAAAAATCCTGTTTTTCCAGCCAAGTCAGTGCAAGGATTTCAAAGACCACCTGCTTCAGTCCTGACTGGTATTAGCTGTCCTGGGGCTTCTGCTCACATGAATTTCTACAGCAGCTTTCAGCCACTTGAGCCATGAGGAGCCGGGGCAGACAGACCTCTGCTAGAAAATGCCTGGCTGAGGTGTGGAGCAAGGCTGGCAATATGCAGGATCAGTATTCAGGCATAAACTGCAGGGCCTTGAGCACTGCCTTTGCTGCTACACTCCAGGAGCACAGTGCCTGGCAGGCACCCTCCGCCCAAGATGACGCGCAGGCTGCCAGTGACGCAGACCAACGGGGTGATCAGCATGTGGACCGGCTGCTCCCCTGATGCCTGCCCAGCAGCTCTGCTGGCAGTCAGTGCAGGAAGGAGAGGGGAGTGCCATATGGGGAGGGCTGGCATCAGCAGGCATTTGCCTGTTCAGAGAACACAGCTTCTGCAAACGCAGTTACTGAGGCTGCTGAACTGCTCTTCGGGGAGACGTGCTGCCTGAGCATGGGGACTCCCATGAGATGGTGGGGTTTATTTCTTGCTGCTTCCCAGCTGCATGCAAATGTCCACATGCGGTTTCCCAAACTGCCAGAGAGCAGTGCTATTCAGCAGGGCTTGCCAYGGAAACGGCATCCCCACGCAACAGCCACTGCATTTCCAGTAGGGCAGGTCCCTGACACAGGACAATCTGTCCTGCCTGTACAGGGTAATCATTTGACACCCCTGCCAGCCCCACAGGCTGGTGCAAGGGAGGAAGCAGGCATGAGCAGCACGCACAGAGAGCAGCTGGTGGATGATCAGTCCCTTGCACATACTCCAGCAGCAGGAGCTGCCCAGATGGCAAGTCAGGATTGATGGGTGGTGCAGGGCACGGCACAGCTGGCCCTAGGTTGGACTGTTTTGGACACATGGCATATCCCCATGCCCACAGGAATGCCCAGTCCAGCCTTACCCAGGCCGAGCTGTGTGGGGAACTCCCCTTGGGAAGCAGCAGCTTGACAATCTCCAGGTTGTTGTGGTGCACAGCCACATGCAGTGGGGTCAGGCCATTCTGAGGAGGGGGAGAAAGCAGAGACAAGTGAGACAGAGACTTTCCCCACACCACTTCTCCCACAGCCACTGGCCACTTCGGGAGCAGCACTCACCTTCCCTGCTGCATTGGGGTTAGCATCACGTGCCAGGAGCAGCTCAGCCACATCCACCTTCCCGTACTTGGCTGCAACGTGCAGAGGGGTAAATCCTTTCTGGAGAGAAAGGGAGCCCATCACAGGGTGCACTGGGAAGATGAGAAAAGGACTGGCACATGTACAAGAAGGGAGGCTGCAGCATATGAGGAGGCTGCCCCTTTTCTGATAGAGACATTGTGTCCAGCCTTGGCCCAGCTGGGTCACACATTCAGCAGCACAGGCCACATCAAGCTACCTTGGTCATGCAGGTCTGTGAGGCCCCTTTCTCCAGCAGGGCCAGTGCCGTGTCCACATGCCCCTCTCTGGAGGTGATGTGCAGGGGCATGTGCCCAGCCGTTGTGGCCAGGTTGGGGTTGGCACTGTTCTCCAGCAGAAGTTTCACCATGCTGGTGTGGCCAATGCGTGCAGCACAGTGCAGAGGAGTCTGGTCATCCTGTGAGGGAAGCGGGAGATGGTTGGCAGATCCTGGACCAGTCCCAGGCCTTCAGTGCTCAAGGGAGCCCTGGTCCTATTCCTGCTGTTACACAGCCCCTGGTAGGCAGGGCCATAGGCAGGTAAGAGCGAGGGAACTAGCACCCAGACTCTTCGCACCTACCTTGGCCTTGGCATTCACTTTGGCTTTGTTCTGCAGCAGATACTTTGCCACATCCGTGTGCCCTGCTCTGGCTGCCATGTGTAGGGGTGTCTCCACTTTCTGTACCAAGGACAGAATAAAGCAGTGAGGCCATAGGAGGGGAGATGCCTTCCTGCAATCATTCCTCTGGTCCCCGAGAGTGGAAGAGCACTGTCCCCACCTTGTTATGGCCCCTACCTGCCATCAGTGGGGAGGTCCACCAAGGATTGCCCAGGAGACCAGAGAGAACAGGACTCAGGGACTCCCCATCTCCTGCTGCACCCCGCCATGATGAGCTCCCAGCATCCCAGCCAGGGTTGGACTCACCACGTTGGACACATTGGGAGATGCTCCACGCTGCAGCAGGGTCTTGACAATTGGTAGGTGCCCCATGAAGGCAGCCACGTGCAGGGGGGTCAGGCCGGACTGTGGAGATAGAGGACCCAAGAGCCAAGCTGGGGGCTGATGGCCTTGTCCATACCTCTTCCTGCAGCCCCCCCACAGGCAGGCTCCAATGCAGAGGAAGACTCTCGGCCCCCAGCCTGGCCCCCAGCAGTCCTGCAAGTGAGCTGAGGGGAGCACGGAGAACTGCTGTCTCCCCTGCCACCCCCCATCCTCTGGGGAGCACGGCCAGGGCAGATGCTGCCAAGCGCAGCAGGTCACCGAGCTGCAGAGAGCTCTAAGCTACAAGGAAGAAGGTGCCTGGGGACAGGGAGAGGCAGCAGGGCCATTACCCCCCTGCAGTCCTGCCTGGCTCTGCACGGGTAGCAGCAGGAGAGCTGGGGACTGTGTTGCAGCCCCACCTACCTCCGTGACAGCATCGATGGAGGCACCCATCTTCAGCAGCAGCTCCATCACCCGGATATGGTTCTTCTTGCAGGCAATATGCAGGGGCGTGAAGCCATTCTGCAGAGAGAGATGGACAAGGCAGGTGAGTCATTCTCTGTGAACACATCCCCCCTCTGCCCCAGGCCCTGGCCCTGCCTGACCCTCCTTCACTCACCAGGGCTCGGGAGTTGGGCTTGGCCCCCTTCTCCAGTAGCAGCTTGGCTACGCGGTGGTGCCCGCAGTGTGCAGCCACGTGCAGCGGCGTTAGGTGGTCCAGGGTGATGTCGTCAATCTCAGCGTTGTACTGCAGGAGCAGGCGCACGCAGTCCAGGTGGTCACCCTGCGCTGCCATGTGGATCGGCGACAGGCCATTCTGCAAGCAGGGATTGGGGCCTCAAGGCTGGGCCAGGTGGGGAGCTGGGCATCACACCACAGTCCCTGCCCCATTCCCCATGCCAGAACCCCATGGCAGAAGGGAATCGCACATTCCCAAGATGCTATTGGAGAGGAGCCCTGAGATCCCTCACCAAGGAAGCAATGCTGAGCTGAGGGGAGGTCCTGAAGAGCTGCTGCCTTTGAGCAAGCTGTCGCCAGCAGGGCTAGTCCCTTCAAAGCATGCACCCCTCTGGCAGAGGGCTCCTGCCAGGGCCAAGGAGGAGGTCAGGCAGTTACTTGCCCTTTGGCAGGCCAAGAGCACAGCCCTGGCTGCACAGGAGCAGCCCCCAGGGCGAGGAGCAGGGCAGTCCTGAGGCCCAGCCATGGATGGCATCGAACAGCTATGCACAGCTTTTTACCCCCTGCACTTCCCTGGGACCTGATGTCAAAGGCAACCCCACAGAGTTTCATGGGCACCTTGGTTTTGGCTTGAATGGGAGCCCCGTGGTCCAGCAGGATCTCCGCGATTCGCACATGTCCATTGCGGGCTGCACAGTGGAGAGGAGTCAGCTCGTCCTGGGGAGAGAGACGGATTCAGAGGCTCAGTGTGGGCCAGGCAAGCACCATAGCTGTGGGCAAGTAAAGGCAGGGCACCCTAGGGAGGGAGGGGGACATGGACTTTGGAGAGTCTGCCCTCAGCCCCCAGGGCACACCAGAGGCAGCCATGCAGCCTCCTCTCATCTCTGCACGCACCAGCCAAGCACTTTGTTCACCACCTTTGGCCACCAGGGACTTTCTCTCACGCAGCAAGCGAGACATTCACATGGCCTGCACCGTGGAGCGCAGCATGGCTCTGCTCCCCTGGGTGCAAGGAGCTCAGGGAGGGAGACGACCCATGTACTTGCTGGTGATGTAAGAGTGGTCCTCACCTTGGTCCTTGTCTCTATCTGGGCCCCACGATCCAGCAGCAGCCGTACCATGATGATGTTTCCTCGACGGGAGGCGATGTGCAGGGGTGTGATCCCATTCTGGCAGGAGGAACAGCAATCTGTTAG